>NW_027250057.1:0-47248 GCF_030848795.1 Temnothorax nylanderi
TCTTTTCCGCGATGCCGATTGGTTCTCTTGGTACGCTAACTTCGTGAGCGGCTGTCATTGCATATTTTGACATTTGTCAAGAAGTTAATAGTAAAAAGCTAAATAGCGCGCGCAAAGCGCGCGTCTGTGATGTCTAGTGAATAGAAAAACGGCAAATAGGTATAAAAATTTTAATTTACTTGTTCAAAATGCACAAATATTACTCAAAGATTTTCAAAATATTTGTTGTAAAATTAAAAAAAAATTTTTTTGATGTATTGCTAGAAATGTTTAATGGAGAATTTTTGAAATATTTCTAAATTATTTTATAAAAGATTTCGTAATTGATCAAAAAAATTTTATAAAATATTTGCCATATATAGCAGAAATATTTTGTAAAAGATTTTTCATACATTTTTAAAAATATTTTTATAAAACATATTTAAAATATTTTTAAATCTTTCATGAAATATTTCATACTGGTTTAATAAAAATATTTCTTATAATATTTGCGTAATATTCAAAAAATATTTTTGTAAAATATTTTCCTAGAATATTTTAAAATGTTTTAAAGATATTTACGAAATATTGTTAAAATATTTTATTAAAATATTTCAAAAAATGATTCACAAGAAATATATCATGCTGTGTGGGTTGCTTGATATCGGTGTGGGCACCTTACGTCGCACTAGAGTTTCTTGCAAAAATACCGGTCAGTATAGTATGAAAGCAGTATATATACAGCAACAAAAACTACGAACACCTATAATAATAAATATAATATAAATATAATATAATGGTTTAACAACAATAACAATAATTTGTTGTGTAACACAAGGAGAAGAAAAGTAAGGTTAGATTTGCAACTTGTGCTACTATTAGCTATAAAAAAAGACACTGAGATAAGAAGCCAAGTTTATATAAAACCTACTAGCTATTATTTTAGTTTATTTCATCTACTTACGTATATAGAAATTGCAAAAACTTGTTTCTCGTTGATTCTGTACGTTATTATACATTCGCCGCACATATGTAACTCGCTATGCCGCCGTCTCACGCGCTTGTCGCGCATCAGCATGCGCAGGCGCGGTTGAGTAGTAGAGTTCAGTTAGTTAATAATGAAGGACAGTTAAAAGTTAAAAAGATATATATTAGGTTGGCAACTAAGTTCCCGCCGTTTTTTTACATTTTGTAAAAGTTTATTTTTCAATAAAAATTAACAACTAATTAATCAATAATGTATTCTCCCTTGTTGTTTACAACTTCTTCCCAACGTTCAACAAGATGTTCAATTCCTCGTTGGTAGAAATCACCCGGTCTCGACTCGAAAAATTCATCCAACCAAACTCTCAATTCTGCATCAGTATTGAACGAAACTCCGCGCATAGCATTTGAAAGAGATCGAAAGAGGTGGAAATCCGTTGGTGCCAAATCGGGAGAGTACGGCGGGTGTGGCAGTACTTCCCAGCCATGCGTTTGAATGGCTTCCTTGGTCATATTGGCGATATGAGGGCGGGCGTTGTCATGCAGCAAAAGAACTCCATGCTGCCGATTAGGTCTTTTCTCTTGAATAGCCGTGTTGAGTCGTTCCATTTGTTGAACATAGAGTTCCGCGTTGACCGTTTGGTTCCGTTCAAGCAATTCGTAATGGATAATCCCTTTCCAGTCCCACCATACGCACAACATCGTTTTACGCGGATGAAGTTCTTGTTTCACGCGCGGTGTCGCTCGTTTATCGGGGCTAAGCCACTGCTTGCGCTGCTTTATATTAATGTACAGGCACCATTTTTCGTCGCCAGTAACGATTCGGTAAAGAAATCGTTGCTTGTGTCCATGAGTTGAGCGGTGACGAGCAAGCAAACCAGCGGAGATTGTGGCTCGTTGATTTTTGTTGTTGTCACTTAAAGCATGCGGAACCCATGCTCCACACTTCTGAACCTTTCCCATCGAGTGAAGATGCTTCTCTATAGCAGTGTGGGAGCATTCCATTTTCTTTGCCAGTTCCCTTGTCGTTTGACGCGAATTTTCGTGCAAAAGTTGGTTTAATCGCCCTTCATCGAACTCAACTGGACGGCCAGAACGAGGTGCGTCTTTGAGGTTAAAATTTCCATTTTTGAACTTGGCATACCAATCACGAACGGTTCTTTCAGCTATGGCACTCGCTCCATACACAGCACAAATGTCGCGAGCAGCTTTTGCGGCCTTAGAACCTTGATTAAAAGCAAAAAGAAGGAGGTGTCGAAAATGCTCATTTTTCTCAACTTGACATTCCATTTTAATGATCTGAAAAAAACAAAACATAGACAAATGACATGCGGAATGTTCCTCTCTAAAAAAAGGCGTGCAAAGTCGGTACTCGAATATATCGCGTTTATTGTTCCCTCTTTTCCGCGATGCCGATTGGTTCTCTCGCTGTGCTTACTTCATGAGCAGCTGTCATTGTATATGTGTGTAATATTAAAGCTAAATAGCGCGCGCGAAGCGCGCGTCTGTAGTGTCTAGTAACATTTAAAAAAACGGCGGGAACTTAGTTGCCAACCTAATACATTTATGTATAGACTGATAGATTATTGCCAGTTATTAATATAGTACTCGCTATATATACTTTTATCAATGTTTTCTTCCATCTACTACATGTTTTTATTATATCGTCTGACATATATTTTCACGATATCGTGTGGATTTTCTTTTTAGAATCCCCATATATCTCTTAACAAGATATCCTGTAAATGTTATTCGTTAGTGGACCGAATTTTTACCAAAAGTATATGAAATAGGGGTAGAATTTTCCGGGGAGTGCCATGATGTGTATAGTTTTTTGTTACCGATTTTCTGAAAACCGGTTTTTCTAATTTTTCTAATTTTTCGGGAAATAATTGACCGAATCTCAAAGAATTATAGATCAAACAGGGGTAAAATTTTTCGGGAAGTGCTATAAAGTGTATAATTTTTTGTTACCGATCTTTTTGGAAGCCGGTACTGAAATTTTTTCAATTTTTCGGGAATTAATTGACCGAATCTCAAAGAATTGTATATGAAGTAGGGGTAGAATTTCTCGGGAAATGCTATAAAGTGTATAATTTTTCGTTACCGATTTTTTTGGAAACCGGTTCAGAAATTTTTCCAATTTTTCGGTTAAAAATTTTTATTAATTTTTCGAAGATGGGTTTAATTGCCACTGGAAACCAGTTCGGATCTATATATATAAGTACCGTCTTCTGTCAGACGTCTGTCTGTCTGTCTGTCTGTCTGATCGCGAACTACTCATTTGTTAGTGGACCGAATTTTTACCAAAAGTGTATGAAATAGGGGTAGACTTTTCCGGGGAGTGCCATTGCTCGGGGGGGTATTAGTCGCCCCGGATTCGCGAATGGTCTAGCGATAACTCGAAGGACCAGAGGGACCGTTCCCTCACGAGATGTAACGACATGCAACACGAAAGCGAAAAAATGCAATGCCAAGCGACTCACCGTTCGTAGCCCGGTGCCCTCTCGGATGGTGTTCTCTCGTCTCGCTCTCTATTCCTCTCTCCTTCGTCCTTCCCTCGGTTAAGCCCTTCGTTGTAAGCGAGAAGGCGAGCCGGCAAGCAGGCAGGCAAGGCACGATAGACAAGCAAGCAGTGCAGGAAGGTAGGCAAGGCCCGAGATAGACAGGCGAGCGGTGCACAGAACAGGCAAGCAAAGCACGGGCTCGAAGGGAGTCGACTCCGCGTGCTCCAAAATGTGAGTTGACGAGTTCGCGTTCGAACAGCGAATGTGTGCTCCGGTACTCCATCGTCTCACGCACCTGCGAATTGCGGCGCGAGCGAGTACCAACTTCTCCAGCAATTGGGCGGGCCACCCGCGGGCGGGCAGCACGAGTCGGGTGAGTCGCGCGAGTGTTGCCTATTTATCGCGATCCGCCAACGTCTCGCGCGAGTCACGAATTACGATTTTGGTGTTACCGACGGTAACGTTTCGACCAATGTACGCTAATAATACATGCAACTTATTAACTAGTATATACAACTAACACTAAGGATACTGATATTGACTATATGCAAGCGAGCGCCAACCATGCCGCCCACCAAAATACAACGCATTGTATTTTATTTTTCCGAATCCGTGGCCCGTGGTGTTGTGCCCATCGGCAAGGGGCACAATTTCACCAAGGGGCGCAAGATCGAGCCGTCCGCCACCCGAACCGTGGCGATACGCGGGACGCCATCACTACCGGAGTGGAGCGCTTCCACACGGCCGCGTTTCCAGCGCAAAGGGGACGCGTTATCGTCCTTGATAAGCTAAAGAGCCCACGGTGAGCGGGTTGGCGGAGACCCACCATTTGGGACGCTGCTGCGGAGTATGAGATACTCCTTGTGCCAGCGCCTCCAAAATTCTGGTGCATCCGCTGTGCTAGCCGCCACCGTCCTAAGCGATTCGTCGACAGCGGAGTCCGGTCGGGAGAGGGAACGGATACAAGAAAGGAGTCGGTGGACAACGAGAAGCGACTTCTAAAACGAATAGGCATACATAAGCCTTGAAGGAGGAACTATCAAGAACGGTCCCGCGAAATCTACACCGCTAATCGAAAATGGCTTGACTGCCCTGACCCGTTCGACCGGGAAGTCTGCCATGGAGGGTTGACGAGCGCGAGGATTCGCTCGGAAACATCTGTAGCAACCGGCGAGCGTCGGATCGCGCGATGTACTCCGATTATCCAAAACCGCTGGGCGAGCAAATACTGAATCGTGCGTTTACCTGGGTGTAAATTCGTACGGTGTACCTGTTCTATGACGAGCTCGGTCAGTCGGTGTTTATTTGGTAGCAGCACAGGGTGTTTGGCTTCGTACGTCAATCCCGAGTGGATGAGTCTGCCGCCCACCCTGAGAATACCCGTTGGGTCAAGAAAAGGAGCGAGTTTGAGAAAAGGCTTGGGTAGTCTCTTCCCGTTTCTAATGCTATCAATCTTGTCGCGATATGCTTCCGACTGAACGAGTCTTACTACTACTAATAATGCTGAATGCGCTTTGAGTTGATCCGCGGCCAAGGTCGCCGACACCGGCTTGGCCCCGGATCGACTTGTGAATCGTAAAGGATACGCTACTATTCTACAATCTTATCTAGCGACGAAAATCTATCTAATAATGAATATAGCGAGTGCGATGGATCGAGCGCGACGAGGGATGTGATCCGTTCCTCCTCGCGGGGGGTGATGTCTTCCGATAGAACCGGCTCGGCGCGGGGCTCGAATTCCACCAGCCACTCAGGGCCTCTTCAACACATCGAATTAGCCCCAAGTTCGCGAGGAAGCTACCGAGAATCCACGAATAGTAGGGTTCGATGCACACGGATACGCGACAACGAAGCAACCCGAATTCTCGCGATAAGTGGTTTTGTCAAAGAAATCGAGATAATGGTACGCGCGTAAGCGATACTCGTTTATGACCTCCGAATGAGGTCCGGCCGTTTGGCGACACCCGAATGGTGATACGCCAAGACAGTGGTAACCAAGTTTATGGCCTCCGAATGAGGTCCGGCCGTCTGGCGACACCCGAATGGTGATACGCCAAGACGGCGGTAACGAGAGAGACCGTGAGTGTATAGTGACTCGACGGTGCACGATGACGGGGTGAGTGGGTCGGGACTCGACCTCGTCTAAGCGAAACGACAATCACACGAATATCCTCGCCGCGAACGTGCCCATGCGACGAACGGACGAGAGACATCACGAGTGGCGAGGTTTGTGACCTCCGAATGAGGTCCGGCCGTTTGGCGCCACCCGAATGGTGAATACGCCAAGACGGCGATAACAAGAGAGACCGTGAGTGTGTAGTGACTCGACGGTGCACGGGGACGGGGTGAGTGTGTAGGGACTCGACCTCGTCCGTACGAAACGACAATTACCCGAATATCTTCGCCGCAAACGTGCCCATGCGACGAACGGGCGAGAGACATCACGAGTGGCGAGATTTGTGACCTCCGAGTGAGGTCCGGCCGTTTGGCGACACCCGAATGGTGATACGCCAAGACGGCGGTAACGAGAGAGACCGTGAGTGTGTAGTGACTCGACGGTACACGAGGACGGGGTGAGTGTGTTGGGACTCGACCTCGTCCGTACGAAACGACAATTACCCGAATATCTTCGCCGCGAACGTGCCCATGCGACGAACGGGCGAGAGACATCACGAATGGCGAGATTTGTGACCTCCGAGTGAGGTCCGGCCGTTTGGCGACACCCGAATGGTGATACGCCAAGACGGCGGTAACGAGAGAGACCGTGAGTGTGTAGTGACTCGACGGTGCACGATGACGGGGTGAGTGTGTAGGGACTCGACCTCGTCCAAACGAAAACTACAATTACACGAATATCTTCGCCGCGAACGTGCCCATGCGACGAACGGGCGAGAGACATCACGCGTGGCGAAGGGCACGCGCCGATGCCTCGATGTAATGTGATCGGCTAGTTTTCGCCTGTATTCACCGGCGCCGCGGCGTCGATGGCCGGAGTGACCGCCGGAGCGGTCGCGAGAGCCGGGGCGCTAGCCTGCTCGAAGTGCAGGAGAGAATGGTGCTTCGCCTGACAAGACCGGCAGGTAAAGGTGCTAGAGCAATTCCTCAAGTTATGTCCCGCGCGGAGGCAATTTAAACAGAGTCCCTGTTCACGAGCGAAGTTGTATCGTTCCCGGACCGAGAGCTGCAGGAAAACGGGGCACTTAGTCAGCAAATGCTGCTCCGCGCACTTAGGACACGCGGCGTTTTGGACGACGAGCGAGGTGGTGGTCGACGCGGCCTTCTTTGACAGCTGAGGTTGTGATTTACTCGACTGTGCCGAAGAGTTTGATGCCGACGCGAGAACCGTACAGTATCCCGCTAGAAATTCCGTTAATTGATCGTACCGCGGCGATTCCACGGTCATGTGGGCCGCTTCGAACTTCTCCCGTAGCGTAGGAGTGAGCTTCTCTAATAAATGATTTAGCAGCATAAAGTCCCACGCCTCCACCGGACAATCCAGCATACTCAGGGCGCGCGTGTTCTCGGTGAACACGTCCAATAACGCGCGGAGGGATTCGGCGGAATCCGCAACTAAAGGCTTGGCGTGTACAAACGAACGCCAGTACTGCGTTGCTAATCTGCGTTTGTTCTGATAGCGCTCCCGAAGCGCATCATACGCGATCTCGTAATTTTCCGCGGTCAGCGGCAAGTTTCTTACGATGCCGAGAGCCTCCCCCGATAGCGAGGCCAACAAGTACTGATATTTTTCGATAGCGGACACGCTGCGATTTTCGTGGATCGCTTTGTTGTACAGCGCGATGAACGATGGCCATTGGCCAAGATCACCTTTGAATTGAGGGAGGGCGATCTTCGGCAATTTGATTGCGGAGTGATGCATTTGCGGCGCGCCCCGCGAGGACTCGTCGGTCCCCCGCGCGGGAGCGAAGCTTTCGTATCGCCCTATTACCGCGAAACGCATCTGGTCGAACTCGTCACGTTTCGCGTCTTCGATGGCGAATTCCTCATCCGTCGCGTCTTGTATTACTTGGAGGTGGGCCTCCTCAAAATCCTGAACTAATTGGGCTACCGTCGGATAACGAACGAGAAAGATTGGTCTCAGAGCCACGTTGTCCACCGCGAGCACCGAATATTTATGTATTTCCTGCATCCGCCGCATGCACAGTTCGCGTCGCGATTTGCAGCCCCGATTCATTTTGAAATCGAAGTACGATATTTAATGTCTTGAGTTGAAGGCCGTTCGTGAAACGCGCGGCACAAATAGTATTATGCTCGTCGGCCGTTAACGAAATACAATACACAAACGTGCGAAGGAAACGACGAATTCGAGAGTCGAATATAAGCCAGGGGATGGCAGCCAGCACAACAACGCACGAAGTATGTCTCGCTTTGGAATGCGGAGACCAAAACAACCGAACAATGAGCGAAAGCACCGCGCCGCTCGCCAAGGTCGAGGGGGGGCGGACGACTCGAGTTCGGAACGAAAGATTGACGGCGATGGAATATTATCGAATATTCGATCGCCTTTCGCAATTAAGTTTTTACTGCGAAATCTGCAACGATTACGCAGAGTTACGCCGCAGAGCTTGAATAATGGCACGCGCCGGAAATGAGTTGCGCGGATATCTTCGTCTCAACGTGCCGAGTGCGACGACGGACGAGAGATATCACGCGCGGCGAGCGTGCACGCACCGATTATTCCCTATTACCAATAGTCCGGGAGCCCGCTGCCATTTTAAGTGAATTATTTTAAGAAATCTGACATTTTCGGCTAGTGTTCAATTCGGTCTGCTAATAAACGAAGTGAACGTCAGCTTCCATGGTAGCGGTGGGTGTTGCCGCGGCAGCCACCCACACACGTATAATTATAATAAAAATAAAACGACATAAAGAAAGCTGAGACTTTGTTTGTACGTTTATTATGATCTAAATAAACGGAAAATAATAGCTGACTTCATGGTGGGGGGTTGTACGTCAGCTTCCCGCCCAAACATGCGAAAAATATGCGCTGAGTAAACTTATACTAAGAAAGCTGAAATTTGGGGAAGTGATAGTCGACTTTAACAGTTTCACGAAAATAATTGTCCGCTGAGCTTTTCGCGGTGGAAAAGTGCTCAGCTGACGACTGAAAGATACGGCGCGTCGCTATGAGCGCGGGCGCGTGGCATCCTTTACTGCATCAGCTGAGCACTTTTCCACTGCGAAAACCTCAGCGGACAATTATTTTCGTGTAACTGTTACAGATAACTATAAGTTTACAAAGTTTTAGCTTTCTTGGTTTCAGATAACTTGATTTTTATTAATAAAACAGTGCGTATATGCGCGCGGGCGCGTTGCGCCTATCGCACTCAGCTGCTTATCTCTGACGCTCAATTATACCCTTAAATATGTATACATGACAATATAAACAGTAAATACGTATATATAATATTATAAATAATAAACATTTACACATGCAAATGCCAGAAGTAAATATTTATGGATACAGAGATGTATTTCCTCGTCTCGGCTGTGTAAACAGTGTAAACGAAGCAAGAGCTGCTATGTTTTTCAAAACGTACAACATCTTGGACAACGATGACATATTTCGTCTGCCAGCAAAAAATATAGACGGGTCAGCTCTACCGCCTTGCAAAATCGAACTGCACCAACATTTGCTTCGGACGACGTACATCGCTAATATTTGGGCCCATGCACATCTCGCTGTTCCAACTGAATTGCACCCGACTGATTACGGCTGGAGAGAAGAGGACAACAAATTTTTGTTCAAATGGTTCGACGGCGATCAGCTACCCCCTTCTCTTGGCGATATTACCATCGAGGAAGAAAAAGAAAGTACTGCAGGTCAGAATTATACTTCACTATTTCACTATTTCTTTATTCAAGTGTAATTTTTAGATTAGTTTTGTTTTTAATTTAAAAATACAGTTTAGAAACAATTAAAACAATTTTTTATTATAACGTGAACACTTTATATAAATAATATTCTAATTAATTTCAAAATTTTGCTCTTGCGTTATTATATTATTATATTATATATGTATTAAAATTATAAAACTAAATTAAAAAACTTTTTTATGCGATTATTTTTTATGTAATAATATATTATTTATTATATTTGCTTACAGATGATGAGGATCGGACGCCGATGATCGATATGGATTACAGCGACCACGAAAGCGAGCAAGAGTTTGAGGGCGATGATGAGGAAGACTGAAGAGTAAATGTCTCATACCTCATACGTATTGTATTTAAAAAAAAAACGTAAATTAAAAATTATTTTTGTCAATAAATGCGTTAAATATAGTTACATATTTGAATATAATCAATAGCATAATTTAGCGTGAGAGAGAAGCAGCTGATGCCGTGAGATAGGCGCAACGCGCCCGCGCGCATATACGCACCGTTTTATTAATAAAAATCAAGTTGTCTGAAACCAAGAAAGCTAAAACTTTGTAAACTTATAGTTATCTGTAACAGTTACACGAAAATAATTGTCCGCTGAGGTTTTCGCAGTGGAAAAGTGCTCAGCTGATGCAGTGAAGGATGCCACGCGCCCGCGCTCATAGCGATGCGCCGCGCGCCGTATCTTTCAGTCGTCAGCTGAGCACTTTTCCACCGCGAAAAGCTCAGCGGACAATTATTTTCGTGAAACTGTTAAAGTCGACTATCACTTCCCCAAATTTCAGCTTTCTTAGTATAAGTTTACTCAGCGCATATTTTTCGCATGTTTGGGCGGGAAGCTGACGTACAACCCCCCACCATGAAGTCAGCTGACTATTATTTTCCGTTTATTTAGATCATAATAAACGTACAAACAAAGTCTCAGCTTTCTTTATGTCGGTTTATTTTTATTATAATTATACGTGTGTGGGTGACTGCCGCGGCAACACCCACCGCAAATGCGCAAGCTGACGGTCACTTCGTTTAGTAGCAATACTAAATGAACCATACAGCAAAATCTTAGGTTTCTTAATTTTGGTCATAAAAAATGGCAGCGGGCTCCCGGACTACAAGGGCTGCAACGATTATGCAGCGATTAGCGCGAAGGATCGAGGTAATGGCGTGCGCGCGAACGAGATACAATTACGCGGATATCTTCGTCGCAACGTGCCGAGTGCGACGAAGGACGAGAGATATCACGCGAGGGGCACACGCCGATTATTTGATGTAATGTTTCGATGGACCTGCGAGATCGATAGCGATCGATGAGACGAGCGAAAGGGATCGAGTAATGGCACGCGCGTAAGCGAAATTACAATTACGCGGATATCTTCGTCGCAACGTGCCGAGTGCGACGAAGGACGAGAGATATCACGCAGGAGGAGCGTGCACGCGCCGATCACCCGATACGATAGCGAAAGTGGTCGACTAATGGCACGCGCGCAAGCGAAATTGCACGCGCTGATTAATCGATACGACGAGACGATTTTCAATGATTAGGCGATGTTTTGCGATTCGCGCGAAAGGTCGGCGGAGTTTTCTAACGCGAGAAGGAAAGATCCGGCTCGAAGGATTAATGCTCGGGGGGGTATTAGTCGCCCCGGATTCGCGAATGGTCTAGCGATAACTCGAAGGATCAGAGGGACCGTTCCCTCACGAGATGTAACGACATGCAACACGAAAGCGAAAAAATGCAATGTCAAGCGACTCACCGTTCGTAGCCCGGTGCCCTCTCGGATGGTGTTCTCTCGTCTCGCTCTCTATTCCTCTCTCCTTCGTCCTTCCCTCGGTTAAGCCCTCCGTTGTAAGCGAGAAGGCGAGCCGGCAAGCAGGCAGGCAAGGCACGATAGACAAGCAAGCAGTGCAGGAAGGTAGGCAAGGCCCGAGATAGACAGGCGAGCGGTGCACAGAACAGGCAAGCAAAGCACGGGCTCGAAGGGAGTCGACTCCGCGTGCTCCAAAATGTGAGTTGACGAGTTCGCGTTCGAACAGCGAATGTGTGCTCCGGTACTCCATCGTCTCACGCACCTGCGAATTGCGGCGCGAGCGAGTACCAACTTCTCCAGCAATTGGGCGGGCCACCCGCGGGCGGGCAGCACGAGTCGGGTGAGTCGCGCGAGTGTTGCCTATTTATCGCGATCCGCCAACGTCTCGCGCGAGTCACGAATTACGATTTTGGTGTTACCGACGGTAACGTTTCGACCAATGTACGCTAATAATACATGCAACTTATTAACTAGTATATACAACTAACACTAAGGATACTGATATTGACTATATGCAAGCGAGCGCCAACCAGCCATGATGTGTATAGTTTTTTGTTATCGCTTTTCTGGAAACCGGTTTTGCTTCCTCATAGAGGAAGCTTTGTTTTCATAAATTTCGCATATAAATCTTTGATTGCGTATAAAGTTGGGTCTAATCAACCAAATTTAAATGAATTATATATGAAATAGGGGTAGAAGAAACCAAAGAAAAGAATGGTTTTGAGTTTTTGATGCTAATATGTTCAGAGTGTTCTAAAACGTCGAAATATTGCATTAAAAAAATGTCCTTATGTGTGTGTGTGCGTGTGCGTGTGCGTGTGCGTGTGCGTGTGCGTGTGCGTGTGCGTGTGCGCGTGCGCGTGCGCGTGCGCGTGCGCGTGTGCGTGTGTGTGTGTGTGTGTGTGTGTGTGTGTGTGTGTGTGTGTGCGGATTTGATGTCCGTGGTTGCTCTAACTGCATTGATATATCAGGCTGTTTTTTTTAAATCGATAGAGTATCATTCAAAGAAGGTTGGTATTGAATTTGGCGATAATCGGTAAAGGAAGTCTTTTTTAAAAAAAATTTGAATTTTTTTAGAAATGCCCGTGGTTGCTCTAACTTTTGCAAATTTTGAAATATTGGGCTATTTCTAATTTTATTATATTCTTCAGTCTTCTCTACCCCTATTTCATATATAATTCTTTAAGATTTGGTCCGGGGAGCGCCATGATGTGTACAGTTTTTGGTTACCGATTTTCTGGAAACCGGTTTTTCTAATTTTTCCAATTTTTCGGGAAATAATTGATTGAATCTCAAAGAATTATATATGAAGTAGGGGTAGAATTTCCCGGGAAATGCTATAAAGTATATAATTTTTCGTTACCGATCTTTTTGGAAACCGGTTTCGAATGACCGAATCTCAAAGAATTGTACTTGAAGTAGGGGTAGAATTTCCTGGGGAGTGCTATAAAGTATATAATTTTTCGTTACCGATCTTTTTGGATTTTTCCGGAAATAATTGACCGAATCTCAAATAATTGTATATGAAGTAGAGGTAGAATTTTCCGGGGAGTGCGAGGAGAAGGAAAAAGAAGAAGCAACTTTTCATCGCCGCGAATAAAAGCGTCCACCCGTTTAGTGATTCGGGGATGGTATAATTTAGGCAATCCGGGGACTGCCACAAAGTGTATAATTTTTCGTTACCGATTTTTTGGAAACTGGTTCCGACATTTTTTCAATTTTTCAATAATTGACCGAATCTTAAAGAATCATATATGAAATAGGGGTAGAAAGAACTAAAGAATGTAATAGAATTAGAAAAATTGCTAATAGTAAAGGGGTTTCCGATTTTTGTAAAAAAAAATATACGTGATTGCTCCAATTTCCGCAAACTTTGAGATATTAAGCTGAATTTTTTTTATGGATAATTTTTATAAATAATTTTTTGTTACCGATTTTTTGGAAACCGGTTTGAAAATTATTCAAATTTCGAGAAATAATAAGTATTAATTGACCGATTTTCTTGAAAACAGTGCCAAAAGTCTTTTAATTTTTGAAGGATAAGTTTTATTTTTTATTATAATGGATAATTTTTTATTAATGGAACAATTTTCTTGAAACCAGTGCTAAAATTTTTCTAATTTTTTGTTGATGATCTTGATAAAACTGGTACCAAAAGATTACTAATTTTAAGGGAATGGCTACTATGGGGTTGAAAATTGAAGGTTTCATGGGGTTCTATTGGTGCTCCTAATTAATGAGTGAGTTTGGGGAGAGGAAAATAGATTTTGAGCCCGCGCGAAGCGCGGGCGAAAAATCTAGTATAATTATATATAAGTATATAAATATATTTATATATATTTATATATAAGCATATATAATTTTGTATAAATCAGAAAATTTTAAGATATATATATTTATATATTATTATATATAAATATATATTAAAATATATAATTATATAAAATATATATTTTTCTATATAATTATATAAAATTATATCTGATTCCTCACGTAAAATGATATATAATTTTATATAATTATATAGATATATTAATATATTTTTATATAAATAAATATAGAATTTTTCTAAATAAGTAAATCCTAAAATATATAAATTTATATAATTATATATAATTTTATCTGTCAACGATATAGAAATAATGTACATGCATACTGAAAAGAGCGAAATTTCAGTTTTATCGTTTAAACTTATACCTGCAATACAAGTATAATTTACATGTAAATATCTATAAATATTTATGATCATGCTTATAGTTTTTGATCATTTATATATATAATATATAAGTTATTCAAAAATTTTTTCTCAACTTTGACGTCAATATATTAATTGAATATAATAACTTATACCTATGTAAACTAGATAAGAAATGGACAAAAACTTTTCTAGTTTAAAATAAAATTCATGAAGACAAGCTAATATTATAGTATTTTTTATTAGTCCGTTAATATACACGTACACGAAGTTAGATAAATATATATATATATATATATATATATATATATATATATATATATAATATCAACATATAAAAAAATAGGTGATATTATTTATTTTAGAAAAATGTTTCATTTTGATTTTCTTAAATATAATCAATTATAAAATCATTAAAAATTGCAAGTATAAATAATACATGAATTTCATTATTACCAAACTCGATCAAATAAATTCGGTTTCTTACATACATAATCGCCAACTTTTATGAGCTGAAATATAGATAATAAGTTTTTTAGTGTTATTATTATGCTATTACCTGTTTTTTTGATTGGTTTTATGTGTTTAATTTTAGTTTTAGTCTTTAAATGCATAAATATTCTTGTATGTTCAATAGCATATATTTGCAATATAAAATACAAACTATTTTGATACTAAAAAAAAAGTTTATTGATCCATAAAGACGAATATTATTGTCTGTTACTATCTCAACATTATGACTATTAGCTTAGATTTCCTTATATATATTTGAAGTGTAAATTTTGTTGTTAATTTTCGCTCGAGCATATACAAATACATTAGTCAAATCTATACTTTCATATGCAAATAGTTCGTGTTCTGAATCGCTAAGTCTGATGTTAGTAATTCTTTTGCCAAGAAGTTCATAACTTTTCACTATTTAAATATCCAAAAAATTTTGATTGTGTGCTGTTATATGGTTTCTTAAAATGCCGACACTCTGAGCAATCATTACATTATTAACAATTTCTTGTGATAAATGTTTAGTACCAGTAACACTTTTTGCAATGAAACCATTATAGTTTTCAAAACAAAAAGCCGATGTTGCTGAAAGTGGACCCCATCGTTTCACTGATACAATTAAATGTAAAAGTTGATGGGAATTATATGTGAGCTCTTTATCACTGAATAAGTCCGGAATTTCTTCAACAAATACTTTTAACAATTTATCTGCTTGCTCTAAATCTTCAACCGTAATCTGATCTTGAACTAAATTAAATATTGCAATAACTAAACCCATCAAAATACTTTTCTGGCAAATAATTTTCAAGAGCTGGAAGCGAATAAAATAATAGTAGATTGTAAAATTCTGAAGCTTTAAAAAAATGAGATTGCGTCAGTGGCCTTGGTATTCGATTAAAAGATAACGGAGGACGAATATTCGTTATGAATTTATCAATGTCTTTAATAAAAGGCTTTACGCTCCAAGGACCTGGCTTGTTGATGTAAATATTGAAATATCGTTTTACAACTCCAAGTAATACCGAATGCATGAATTCAGGAATGAAACATGTTCCTAAGTTCAGTAATGGAAAGCAAGACAATATCGAATATCCTTTGACTCCTCGCAAATGTTTTTTTTTTCTAATTTTCGCAATTTTCGAGCAAGGTTTATCATTCTATTGCCGTCTCTTAGTCTAGCGTTAAGATTATAGGGATAAAATCGACCAATTTTTTTTCCAGTTTTTGCATTTTGACTTTTTTTCGTTCGAATTTCACAAATTTTGCAACCGTATCGACCATTAAAATTAAAAATATTTTGAAGTTGAGCTCGAGCCGGAGCATCTGCTATTATTAAAGGAGCAACAACTTTAGATGTAACTGATTCCTTCGTTACTGGATGAATCCATTGAATGCCTTCTTCAAAGCATTGGTTCAATTTTAAATAGAGAGGACGTAAAAACGTATTCATGCATGGTTGTCAATCTTTACATACCACAAACTCAAATTTATGATAAATGACTCTCTTAAATTCGCCGGAAGTTCAGCTATAGTGCCTAACAATGGCCAACAATGACATTTAGCACTTTTAATTAAAGAAAGTCCATCTGTATTAATTATAAGTGTTAGATCGTATTTCTGTCTATTCGGTCGCGAATTTACTCGAATATATTCTGAGCCATCAGTAATGTCTGTAATAACATTATCGTCACGTGGCATGAGAGGTTTTAGTTTTTCACTCAGGTTGTAATTTTCAAATCAATATTTTATTTGACTATGAACATCAAATTCGAAGAAAAAACAATCTTTGTCGACTTTAATATTGCATGCCGGACATGTCATAACTTTTATGTCACTACTAATATACCCTGAGCACATTTTACAAAAATAATGCTTTATAATGATGCATGGAGGAGCAATTTTTTTCGCATACTGCAATAATTTATAAACAGTTTTGGGCATTGCGTTATTTTCAGGTAATATATTGATTTGAATCCTCAATGCCTCTTTAAGAGCAGCTTTACTTATTTTATGTTTAACGTAATAATTAAGTAAATCAAAAACAGTTTGGTCGACAGAAACAGAGCAATTTTCGTATAATATTACATTTTGACGAGTATTATGATTATGAACATTATTTGCCAGATTTTCATCGAATAACAGTTCATGGTTTTGATCTTGATCATTGTCATTATTATCGTTTTCACTGTCAGAAGCATTGTCAGGTTCATAAAAATCTTCTACGTCACTCTCATCTGTTGAGTGATCTCTTTCTGCTATCCTTTCATCAGCATGTTCATGTTCTGCACTTTTATTTGCACTATCTTCATCTGATGTACAATCATTGTCCGAGTTTTCATCTGTATTATTTTCTTCAGAACTATCAATATCTGATAAATCGATAACATGATCAGAAAGACTAGAATTGTTTTCATTACATGTGGCTTCGTTACAAGAAATTAGTTTTTCCCATCTATATAATGTTCTTAAAGGAACCTGAAATTTATGAGAATATCAAATTAAATTTTAGATTTAAAAAAATTTAAGCAAAAGTTCTAAAAGGTGTATATTAAGACACACTTTTTAGAGAAGAGTTTATTTCATTTGAGATGTTAAAAGGTTTTTTTAATATAAAACTTATGTTTGCATTTACCGGAGCATCAGGGTCTTCATTATACAATTTATATCTTTTTCTAGGCCTGGATGATGACTGTTGACTATTTAGTTGTGACATTATCCTTAAACATAAAGAAAATAATCTTATTTATTTGTATTTTCACCATCTTGTAAAAAGCAAATGATAAAAAAAATGACATATTAATTTATTACATTTGTTTTAGATGACATAATAAAAAAATACAATAAGTGCAACTTACCAACTCACCAAATAAATATTAACAATTTTTTAATGAATTTTTTTATCAAAAAAGTTTTTTTTATAAATATTGACAGCCGGGCTTTGAACGAGCGATGCGCTCCCGCCTCTTGAGAGGGCAGCTCCTGTGTGGCGCGCACCTCGGAGCGCCACGCGTACGTGCGGTCGTTGTCTGCGTGCGGTCGTCACGGTCGTGTGCAGAAGAGCCTTGACCATCGTGGAGTCAAGACGTATTGTGTTCTTGTGTGAATAAAATAAAGAGTTCCTATAACATAAAGAACTTGTACAGTCAGTGTCCTGTCCATCTCTACGCATCTCGCGTATCGTTCCAAGCGATATTCTTACTACAGGTTATGGGCCCAGGGCACGCTTGTCCTGCGGATCTGTAAGACGCGTGAATAAGTGGACGAAAAGTTCGTGAGACGCCGGCGAAGGACACCAAAAAGAAAAGAGAGCGTTAGAAGATTAGAGGGTAAGTAAATGACAACTCTCAATGCTGACGAGCGAAACGAGAGAAATACCAGCTAATAAGAACGTTCGATATATATTGTTAGAAGAGGATAGAAGAAGGCAGATTTCTGCCTTTTTGTAAGATAGAGTATAATATAGAAGTAGAGATTCCCAGCTAATAAGAACGTTCGAGAAACGCTGTTAGAAGTTAGAAGGAGACAAACTCTTTTTGCCTCTTGATAGAAGTAGAGAAAGATGAAATTAAAAGAGAATATGTACAATAGAAAGAGATAGATATATGCCGCTTGGTAACAAGCTGGCGGGAAAAGCGACGTGCGCGTGCAAGTCCGAGCGTGAACGGCGAGAGTCATTGCTTTTGGCACGCGGAAGTCTGATCGTAGACGGCGAGAGTCATTGTTTTTGGCGCGCGGAACTTGTTGCTGGGCGCGCACAAACACATAATCGATTTCAACCAACAATATGGCGTCGATGCTAGATGGCTAGATTACGATACATGTTAATGTATGCGTATGCTAGATGGCTAGATTACGATATATGTGTAAACATGATATGCGTATGTATAAAACTCTATATGACTCTGTATGAGTTTATTTTTTTTGAAATCGATGTGTATCGGATCGGTAATTGAGCATGACTAGCTGTGCGGTGTAACTTGATTACTGTACAGGGAGGCCGCGTAAATTTGTATGGGCCCCGTGCGCGTGCGTGATCAACCCGAGCTCCCATAGATCTTTTCAGCAGTGCTGGGGATCGCAACGGAGAGTGGTGTGCGCGTACGGATAGCCCTGCAGAGGCGCGTGGTTTCTCGTTTTGGGGCTGTTGTGAATTGCAGTGCGTTCTGTATAGCCTTATAAGCATTGTGTTTTTATTTTATCGCTGAAAGAAATTTGGTGATAGAAATTAAATTATTATATGTCAATGAGAATGTTGGTTTATCCTGTCAAAAGAGGAATGCTAATGTTCGATTGATATTTGAATCCCGATATAGATGGAAAAAGAGACAGATAATCTTCCGGTGGAGGAAGAAGGCCGAGACGCGCTGGTCGACTACGACAGCGACAGCAGCATAATCACGGTAATAGAAAGAGATAGCGAGGAGACAATAAGAAAAGATAAAGGTAAGAGAGTATTTTTTGAAAATAAAGTAATCTAGAAGAATAAAATATATGCGCATTCAGAGAAAATAAAAATAGCAATTTTAAAATTCTGTATAGAAGAAAAAGATAAAAAGAAGGAGACGGAAACAAGAGGGGCAATCCCGAAAAAGAACATGCCTAAAGTCAGAGAAAATATAGATGTGACCAAAGCATGGGAAGAGAACCGTCCAGTCCTGCCAATTGGAACCAAAATTTTATATGAAAAGCAAGAAAAATTGGTCGCAAAAATGGACAAAGCAATGCAGATGCTGGACAAAATAATGACGCAGGCCACCGGGATGATGAAGATTATGGTGGAAGTTTCCCGTTTAAACTTAGAAAAAGAAAAGGTTAAACTTAGAAGTTTAGAGGTAAATAATAAAAATACGCAAAGTTCAGTACAGAATGATATAACAACGGTTAAAGAATTAGAAGTAGAGTCTAGAAAGAGAAAATTAGATGAAGCAAGAGTTTGTTCCGCCGGAAAGGATAGAAGTTTAGAGACAATTAAAAGCACTATAGAGGCAGAACTAAACAATCAAAAGTTGCATATTAGAAGAGAATACAAGCTGACGCAAAAATACAATTTTGATCTTTGGATGGATTATTTGAAATCCGAGTTAACGAACAATGATTTATTAGATGTAATAGATTCAAGTATTGAAAGTCCTGAAAATCTTTCCGAGTCAAAAATTGCTAAAAGAAAAGGTCTAGTTAGAGATATAATAATTAATCATTTGGATGAAAGCTATCATAAAAGGATTTTACATGAAAAAGAACCGAAAGAAATCTTAAAGAAACTAAGAGGTTATAAAAAGAGTGAAATAAATGTTACTCATGCATCGGTACAAGCTAGACTTTATCAAATTAAAATGAGAAAAGATGAAAAAGTAAGTGATTTTTGCGAACGCTTTGATTCGATAATTAGAGAATATGAATCATGTGAAGATGCGGTACCTCTCACAGAACAAGAAATTAGATCTGCATTTTATCAGGCTGTGTTAATTAATGTACCAGAGCTGAGAAATGTAGATTTGATTAGAAGACAATCGAGTCTTAAAGAAATGACAATAGATGAAATAAAGTCTTTTATGATGCAGTTAGAGGCAGAGAAGAAAAGCGAGAAGTTAGAGAAACCAGAGGTTAGAGTGCAGAGGGCTACCGCAGAAGAGCACAAGGAAGTAAAGTGCTACAGATGCAACAAATTGGGCCACATGGCGAAGGATTGCCCACTAGCAGGATCAGATGCCTGGTTTTGCTATTACTGCCAGGAGATTAGAGGACACAAGGGTGATAGCTGTCCTAATGCCGGGGCCCAGGCGAACAAATTTAGAGGAAAAAGGTATACAAATAAAACCGTTAATAAAAATATAAACAAAAAGGGTAGATTTGCGCAAAAAGGTACAAAAAGAGTAGACAACAAAGGGAAAATAACCAAGATACAACCAGCTAAGAAACCTATACCAACGAAAACAGCAAAAGAAGGAAAATCAGAAGAAGGTAAATTACGCATGATTAAATTAATAGAAGATAGAGAAAGTTCGAAAGAGTTAGTCAATTTCATTGTAGATTCGGGTGCAACAGATCACATTGTGAATAAGAATATAATTCTGTCAAATTTTGAAAAATGTAATAATAGAGTTATTAAATGCGCGAATAAGAATGAGCTTGCAGACATTTCAATAGATGGTAAAGGAGATCTTTTGTTGTTAACAAATGAGAAAGAAAAGAAAGTCATTAAATTAACAAATGTAATTGCAACGAAGGAAGTATCTGAAAATTTATTATCTCTAAGAAAGCTGGCTGATGCAGGGTTCAGTATTTATTTAGATGATAAATTGTTTACGGTCTATAATAAACTGACAAATAAAATAGTTTTTGAAGGAATTTATGAGAAACCAAATTGGATTATACAATTTGAGGTAAAAAATAACGATATAGAGGATAATGATAATGTAGAATATGCTGTGTATAGATGTAGAGCAGAAATTGTTCCACATTGTGAGCTTCCTGAACAATCGCAAGCAAACATTCAGACCAATGAATTATCAATTTCGGAGGGAGAGTTAGATGAGAGGGATAATGTTGGCTCTGCGATTGGGAGGGAGAATGAAGGAGAACTCGCAAATGTGAACGAAAACGAAAATATAGAATACAATAATGCTGAACTCGAGCAAGTCATTAAGTTAGAGGATATACAGACAATAGAGAATATAGAAGAAATGTGTGAAAGCTCAGTAATTGAAAAAGTAAAGAAATTAGAGAAAATAAATGAGGCGATGTTATGGCATGTTAGATTAGGTTGTAACCGGACGGTACAATTTCGTGCCCGATTCACGCGGCTATGTGTCCTTTTAACGGTCGCCACTCGGTTTGACCTATGTTCACCGAGAAGGTATAGGTAAGTGTTTCCCCGTTATGTTCTATGAATGTGTCATCTAACTAATTATTCCCCTTTTTATTTTCAGGTTCCCGCCACGGATGGACGATCTCCAGCGTCGCCCCTCGGATCATCGACTCCAATCGCCGTCGTATCACCACGTGGAACGAAGATGGCGGACCACCGCCTCTTCCGGTAAGTATCGGTACGTCGGTCAACTAACTTCCAAATTTAAATAAATTTTTAGGTTCCCGCAACGGATGGCGCGTCTGTGCCGTCTCCCCAGTGATCACCGGTAGCGACCTTCGATCAGGATCAACGAACGGCCGAGATGTCTGACCATCACCCCGCATGGGTAAGTATACGTATGTTGGTCAATCAACTATGTTAATTAATCAAAATTTTCAGGTTTTCGCGACGGATGCCTCTTCAGGGTCGTCGCCCGATGGATCACAGATGATTTCCAGCGTCCAGGATCAACGCCCGATCAAGATGGTTGACCACCGTGCGCCTGAGGTATATATACGTAACTCGGTTAGCTAACTTTTTAACGACCGCACTTTTCCAGATTATTCGAACGAATGGCCGATCTCCATTCCCCAACGATGAATCACCGACGATTATCTCCGCTCAGGATCAACGATTCTCCAAGATGGCTGACATCCGCTTGATCAGGTATAAAGGAGATAATTAACTGACAATTCCTTTTGTATTTTGCAAATAATCAATTTGTTTATTCGCAGGCTTCGGTTTACACACACTTGGATGTTCACAATATTTCTTTACACAAGATGGCGTCGCACATTCGCTAGACGCACGCAAGTCCTTCGTTTCGGTAACACAGTACCGGTCGTCTTTCGTATCGACGATAGTTAACGCGTTTCGCGGGCGTTCCCGATTGTTATGGATGTTGGCAACGATTGTTTAAACACTCGACTTATACTCGCGGGACTTAACGCGAACGCGGGTGAATATCTTAGAGAGAAGTTACCGTGCCGACGATCCTCGAGAGACTGCCTCGAGCATCGTCGCTCTCTGTGGCTCCCCACTTACGGCCGTTACCCCCACTCCGGCTTCACGGCCGCTTTCTCTTTCTGGAATGTTCGTCGCGGCGCAATAACAACTTTCTCTTTTGTGCGCCGAACGTTCCAGAAGTTATTGACGGAAAATTCCAACGGTAGTACCATGAGGTCGACCCCCACTTTCCGCTCCCGGGTAGCGGTTTTCCAACTCGCTCATTTTTTGCGATTTTTTCGACGCCGACCCGTGCGCTCGACCTATTCCGCGTCCCTGATCATGCATCCGGACCGACTTCCCGTGGAAGACGTCCGGGTATACCTCGCGTCGTCGGCCGTCGACGCCGACCCCCGGTGACTCATCTACGCCACCTTCCCAGTCGGAAACCGTGGTCTGTTCTCGGCGATGACGCTTGGTTCGCGAGATCGCGGGCGGTCACGTAACCCCACCTTCGCGTGGTCGGACTTTGACGCCGACCCGATTTTCGGGTGTACCAGGTCCCGTGTGGCGATCATCGGTCATTTTTTCCCGCAAATTACCTATGTCCGCCAACTTCGCATCCGGGCGTCCGATTGTGACGCCGACCGGCTGTGATCGTTCTTTCGGTCTCGCGGGTGAGCCATTTATCACTCTCAGTCGCCTGAGACCCTCGGTTCCGTATTTCGCGAACGCGTTATCGGATTTGACCCGCGGTCGCTCATGACCCCTCCGTGGGTCGCCCCGGTGAGCCATTGGTGACTCTTTCGGTTGTGCGCGCGCCTGATCGCGATTTGTCGGACGCGCCGACCAATCGAAGATTGCGTGTGGCCTTTGCCTTGTCGCGCTTAACGCGTCGGTTCGCGCAACGAAAATAAAACTGGCGCTGCCTGCGCTTAGGCCAAAAACTCAAAATAAAGGAAATTGAACCGACAAAACTTATACATTTAGTTGCGGGCTCGGAAGCTAAGGCTCGCCCGTCTTGTTAACTTATAATCTAACTGCCCCTTTTCGGGCTTGCTAAACTTACGTCTAATTACCCCCGCTGGGGTCGTTCTCCCCGCTCGTGGGGCTCGCGAAGCTGCCGGACGCTGCTGGGCTCCGCTCCTCCTCGCTCGTCTCCAGCGCCAGATCCTCCGCCAGCTGGTCGAGCGCGCTGTTTATGGCCGCGAGACCCTTTGGCGGTTCCGCCCCGGTCACGGCCTCGCTCGCGAGTAGGCCCGTGGGTGTCGTCCCACCGTCGGCCCCTTCGGATCCCGCCGTCAACGCGAGATCCGGCATGTCGCGGCTCACGGGGAAATCCGGCGTCCCCGTTGCGGCTGCTGCCTCCAACCCTCGTACCGGCGATGTCGCCCGACATATCGTACGGATCGCCTCGTCAGTGAGTCGCCGCAGGATTACCCGCGGTGACCCTTCGCGTACGCGTCGCGACACTAATGCGCACGGTCGCATACTCCCCGTCGACTTCGTGCTAGGAGTTCCGTCTCGCTCGGAGTCCCTTTCTCCTTCGTGTCGCGGCGCCTGTCCTTTGCCCTTTTGGACTCGTCGTTGCTGCTCCTTGCGCCGTCTCTCCCTGCGCTGTCGGTCGCGGCGCCTTTCTCGTCTCGTCACCTCATCATCGTCCTGCAGCAATCGTATTTTGTCCTGTGCGGACTGCGCCGCCCTGCGCTGGTAGACCGCCAGGAGAGCCTGGTTCTTCTTGGATTCGCTCTTTCGATCCTTTTCGACCGTCGCCTTGTGAGCCGTTATCTGGGCTGGCGCTGGCTCGCCCCCGTCAAGGTGCCTCGCCCTGAGGCAGTTCAGCCCCGCGCTCACCACTTTGGTCGCCGCGCTTGTCGGCCCTCCTTCGTCCGACGCCCCTGATTGCGGCGCCTTGCTCGTCGTCGGTCGTTGGTAGTCCGGCGTCAGCGGTTTTTCCCGACTGCCGGGCTTGATCCGCACTCGGTCGCTGCTCTCGTCCCGGAGAAGCATCACTGTTTCCGGCTCCTCCCCTTGCCGTTCCGGCGGACGATTGTCTCGGGCGATCAGGTCTCCGTTGGGCTCCTCGATACGCCATGCCGGCGCTGGTCCACGCTCCGGCTCTCCCTCAAGCACGGACGTCACGACGTCCGTCCGATCGCCCCGGAACTCCACCGTCACCTTGAACGGGCGACGCGTTCCGTCTGCTTGGTATGGCCACCTTGCCGTGGTAATGACGTTGACGCGGGCTATGTCATTCTCACCGTCGACGTCACTCGGCACTCTCACATTGTGCATAACACGCACTTGGTGACCCCCGGCCCTGGTACAGTCGGCGATCTGCTGGAGATAGTCGCGCATCATCTCCCTCTTCTGTTCGGCCTGCTCGCGCGTGTACCGCTGGGCAGGCGGTATGTCTTGGGCGAACTTTTCAACTCCTTCGAGCACTTGGTTCGCCAATTTCTCCTCCTCCAGGTACCGTTCATGCTCGCGGATCAGCTTCCCTGCCGCTTGCAGCCTCAACATGCGCTGCTCCGGCGTCATCTCCTCCCTCGGGATCTGTCCCAACGGGATCCGGCGTCCTTCGTCCGATCCGTCCGTCATCCCGGTGTCTCCTTTTCTCGGTGATAGCGCGGCACTTGGTTGTCGCTTCGTCTCCGCGCTCCCACCTTGTCGATCCAGCTGCGGCTCCCGCCCGGCTGGGCTTGTACCCGGAATCTCGGCCGGTTTCCGGTCGGGGTTGTGGGTACTTGTTTTTCTCGGCGGGTTCTCGTCACCCATGTTCTCTCGTCCAAATGTCTCTTCGAGAACTCGCAGTAGTCGAACGTCCCTTCGGTCCGTGTTCTCCTTCTCAGCGCGTCCTTGCTCGGTAGCTGCCTCGCCGTGGTCACGTTGACTCGGTCGCTCTGCAATCTGAACTCGCGCACTTTCGCTGTCGCTTAGCACACGCTCGGTCATCACCGTGATGCCCGCCGACTCGGTCACCCGGGTCTCGCGCACCACCGTGCGCGTGTTACTCGTCACGCTCGTCCACGACACTTCGCGCACCGGTTCGGCTTTCCCCGCGTCGTTTCGCGTCTCCGCGGCGTCGCGCGAATCGTCCGACGAACTTTCGATACGCGGCACCCGTTTTCTGCGACCCTTGCGTTTAGCGAATCGAGCGATTTGCCACCTTGTCTTGGCGTCATCCCTCTTCTTCTTCGGGTGGCGCTTGTGCATCATCGGCCTCGCCTTTGTCCTACGCCTTGCCCCCCACCGTCGTCTTGGCCGTCCCCTCGCCGCTCCTATTACGGGCGAATTCTGGGAGACCATCTCCGCGGAGGTTTCCATTCCGCTGGGCGTCTTGTTTCCCTCGTCTATCGACATGCTCGTCTCGTCCCCTTCCGCGTGACTCTCCCGCGGGATAAGTACCACCTGACTCAGGAACACCGGGCTTGCCTCCTCGTACTGGCTGTCCTCGGGGTTCTTGTATATTACGTTGAGCCTTGCCCCGATGCTGTCGGCTGACTCCCCGTCATTGCTGACTTTGCATGTCTTGTCGTTCGGCTCCCCGTCATTCTCGAATAGGGCTCTCCTCACGCGTTTTCCGCTCGTCCCCCGCTGCTCCTCGGCCAGTTGTTTTATTCGGCTTACTACCCGGCTCGCTATTTCGAGCGCCACTAGGAACTTGATGGCGTTTCCTCGCAACGGCCGCTCTTGGCCCATCGTCTTTTCCGCGCTGCGGATCCGCTGGTAGTACCACTCCGTTACTGTGCCATAGGCTGTTCGCAGTTTGGTCTCCTCGACGGTTTCCACCGTGGTGTGGAATCTCACGTCGGCTCGTGGATCGCACGTCAGGGTTAGGCGATATCGCACGTGGAAGTCCATACCAAGCACTATGTCGAACGCGAGTTCGTTCACCACGTAGTATTGGTGATCGAAACGTTTTCGGCGGTATCGACACACGATCCTTACTTTCTGCTTCACCGGAACTCCGCCATCGGTGAAGGCTCCCATCAGCTGGATCGGTCTGGTGGCTATTTCTTCTACTTGCTCACCCGTGTCCACCAACCTGTCGCACATTCCTTTGGTGATCGCCGTTATTTGCGACCCGGTATCCACGATCGCTTTCACCTTGCACGCAGTGAATTCGAGCTCCACCGTGGGTACCTCAGCACACTCTACGCGCTCCCCCGCCGACTGAAGGATCTCCTTTCCGATCCTGTTGACCGTATCCTCTATCTCTTGGTCGGTCACTGGCGGGCATTGGCTGATCAATCCTCCCGTCTGTCGCGTGATGACACAGCATCCCTTATCGGCGTCTTCCGATTCGGCACTGTCTTCCGCGACGTTCTCCTCTTCATTATCGTACGCTGTTTCATTCGCCGTGATCGCCGCCAATTTTCTTCCGCGGTTCTCAGGCTTGGTTGTTCTATTCGCGGGGTTGTTTCCCGTCTTGATTACTTCCCTCCTGGGATTGTTGTTCCCGTCTCGGGTGTATCGCGTTACTCGGGGCTTTTTCTGGCTGTCGTCGCTGTCGGGTTCTTCGACGATGTCGACTGGCTCGCTCCTCGGTGCCGCGGGCCCGTCCGCCTTTCGCCAGCTGGTCGACTTTGTTTGCGGCGATATTCTCGTCGCGTCGCGTCTGGCGAAATTGTTTGGGCGCACGCCGTCCCGGACATCGCTGCTGCGGTTGGCCGCTCCATCGCCGCCATAACTTGCGCGTGTCGCCTGCCCGTCGTTCGCACGTCGCGCTCCTGCGCGTAATTTCCGAGCCTCTCGCTCGTTCTCCAATGTATCGAGCATCTCGATCATTTCGCTGACCGTCCTTGTCACCGAAGGCCGTAGCTCCCTCGCGATCTCACTGTCGAAGTGTTCGCGGAGCGTCTGTACAACCTCTTCGTCGGTCTTAGCGTCTTCGCCTGCCTCGCGATATTCAAGGCATACTCGGTCATTGACCCATCTGTGGGTTTGTACTTGCCAAAATATATAGCTTGCCGGAATCTCATCTGGGCTTGGCATCCCCAGAAATATTTCTTGAAGCTTTCCTTGATCTCGTAGATATTCTCCGCCTGTTGTAGCTCAAACCATTGTCCGGCGGCTCCCTTCATGCATCTTCCAAAGTGGAAAAGTTGTTCTTCTTCCGAGACATCTTCGTATCTCGCCAACTTCTCGAACTTTTCGATGAATCGTATCGGGTTCTGCTTGTCGGCTTTCCCCTTGTACGACATTTCGTCGAACGGGTTCTTTATCCAGCCTCCGCGCGGCAGTCGGGCTTGGAGTGGGAACACATCTAGCCTCCTCACGTCACGCAGATCACCGTCGCCGTACGCGCGCTCGTCCGGTTGTTTTTCGGGAATCCTTCCCGCCGGACCGCGCTCCGTATTATTTGTTGCGGCGGAATCGCGTCTCTGCTGATGCATCGCTCGCATCTCCTCCAACTGTGCCGTCAGGCTTTGGACTTGCAACCACATTCGCCTCTCGTTCTCCGTCATCTGCTCCGGGTTTTCCATGGTTTTCTCCC
Source organism: Temnothorax nylanderi (assembly GCF_030848795.1). Classification (NCBI taxonomy): domain Eukaryota; kingdom Metazoa; phylum Arthropoda; class Insecta; order Hymenoptera; family Formicidae; genus Temnothorax; species Temnothorax nylanderi. Next base: position 27,668 of record NW_027250057.1, read on the forward strand.
GGCTCAGATTCAACACTTCTATCTGCCGATTCTCGTCAGGAATCGTTAATACCCGTTGCTCGTTGAGCTGTTGGTTTTCAATTTCTTCACGAATCTCTCGCTCGTCTTGCGCCGGTCCTTTCGACCTGGTCGTCACTCGCGTCGGAGTTCGCGACACTGTGGCCATCCGCCCGGATCGCACACAGCTCGTCCTACCTCTCGTTCTTACTTTCGGCCCTATTTTGGCCAATCGGCTTTCGCCCTGTAGCAGCGAACTTTGAGTTTGCCGTGACCGTCCGTACGGTTATGCGACGCGTTTTAGTAGACCGCGCGCCTCCCTCGCGCTCCGGCCTCGCGTGATGTCCCGCACGTTGTTTCGACGTCGTTGGCGTTCACTCTGTTCCCGCGATGCTCCTCTTCGCACTTGTACGCATCTTCGCTCTTGACACTTCTGCGCCGTTGCTTCTTCTTGACGTATTGGTTTATCTGGCCCTCGACCGTTATGCGCAATCCGCGATCGTGCCGCTTTTCGTGTGAGTTGTTTTATCGTGAGGTCACTTTGCCCCACGATCTCACACTTTTCGCGCACGTTGTATCACGTGGAGAGTCGCTGGTCTCGTTGGTGCCTCGCCGAATAGTCTTGAAGTGTTCCTCGCTTGACGCGTGGGATGTCGTTACATTAACGGACACTCCCGTAGAACATTTAGCTGCGCTTGCCGCGTTGGGGTGTCGTCACTTTGACGCGCACTCCCGATGCTTCTTCACTAATCACGTGGGGTGTCGTCGCTTTGACGCGCACTCCCGATTCTTCTTCACTTTCGGCGTTGGGTGTCGTCACTTTGACGCGCACTCCCGATGCCTTTCGCTTATCGCTTGGGGTGTGGTCACTTTGCCGCACACTCCCGATGCTTAAGCACCGCTGACACTTACGTGTCCTGTCACGGTCGCCATGTTTGGTGAGATTTTTGGAATGTGGACTGTCCTCGATTCCCGGGTACCCCCTAACCCTGCAGGTTCCGACACGTGTGTCGGTCAGCTTGTGCTTCTTCGCGCTTGACGGTGCTCCTATACTGTAACCGGACGGTACAATTTCGTGCCCGATTCACGCGGCTATGTGTCCTTTTAACGGTCGCCACTCGGTTTGACCTATGTTCACCGAGAAGGTATAGGTAAGTGTTTCCCCGTTATGTTCTATGAATGTGTCATCTAACTAATTATTCCCCTTTTTATTTTCAGGTTCCCGCCACGGATGGACGATCTCCAGCGTCGCCCCTCGGATCATCGACTCCAATCGCCGTCGTATCACCACGTGGAACGAAGATGGCGGACCACCGCCTCTTCCGGTAAGTATCGGTACGTCGGTCAACTAACTTCCAAATTTAAATAAATTTTTAGGTTCCCGCAACGGATGGCGCGTCTGTGCCGTCTCCCCAGTGATCACCGGTAGCGACCTTCGATCAGGATCAACGAACGGCCGAGATGTCTGACCATCACCCCGCATGGGTAAGTATACGTATGTTGGTCAATCAACTATGTTAATTAATCAAAATTTTCAGGTTTTCGCGACGGATGCCTCTTCAGGGTCGTCGCCCGATGGATCACAGATGATTTCCAGCGTCCAGGATCAACGCCCGATCAAGATGGTTGACCACCGTGCGCCTGAGGTATATATACGTAACTCGGTTAGCTAACTTTTTAACGACCGCACTTTTCCAGATTATTCGAACGAATGGCCGATCTCCATTCCCCAACGATGAATCACCGACGATTATCTCCGCTCAGGATCAACGATTCTCCAAGATGGCTGACATCCGCTTGATCAGGTATAAAGGAGATAATTAACTGACAATTCCTTTTGTATTTTGCAAATAATCAATTTGTTTATTCGCAGGCTTCGGTTTACACACACTTGGATGTTCACAATATTTCTTTACACAAGATGGCGTCGCACATTCGCTAGACGCACGCAAGTCCTTCGTTTCGGTAACACAGTACCGGTCGTCTTTCGTATCGACGATAGTTAACGCGTTTCGCGGGCGTTCCCGATTGTTATGGATGTTGGCAACGATTGTTTAAACACTCGACTTATACTCGCGGGACTTAACGCGAACGCGGGTGAATATCTTAGAGAGAAGTTACCGTGCCGACGATCCTCGAGAGACTGCCTCGAGCATCGTCGCTCTCTGTGGCTCCCCACTTACGGCCGTTACCCCCACTCCGGCTTCACGGCCGCTTTCTCTTTCTGGAATGTTCGTCGCGGCGCAATAACAACTTTCTCTTTTGTGCGCCGAACGTTCCAGAAGTTATTGACGGAAAATTCCAACGGTAGTACCATGAGGTCGACCCCCACTTTCCGCTCCCGGGTAGCGGTTTTCCAACTCGCTCATTTTTTGCGATTTTTCGACGCCGACCCGTGCGCTCGACCTATTCCGCGTCCCTGATCATGCATCCGGACCGACTTCCCGTGGAAGACGTCCGGGTATACCTCGCGTCGTCGGCCGTCGACGCCGACCCCCGGTGACTCATCTACGCCACCTTCCCAGTCGGAAACCGTGGTCTGTTCTCGGCGATGACGCTTGGTTCGCGAGATCGCGGGCGGTCACGTAACCCCACCTTCGCGTGGTCGGACTTTGACGCCGACCCGATTTTCGGGTGTACCAGGTCCCGTGTGGCGATCATCGGTCATTTTTTCCCGCAAATTACCTATGTCCGCCAACTTCGCATCCGGGCGTCCGATTGTGACGCCGACCGGCTGTGATCGTTCTTTCGGTCTCGCGGGTGAGCCATTTATCACTCTCAGTCGCCTGAGACCCTCGGTTCCGTATTTCGCGAACGCGTTATCGGATTTGACCCGCGGTCGCTCATGACCCCTCCGTGGGTCGCCCCGGTGAGCCATTGGTGACTCTTTCGGTTGTGCGCGCGCCTGATCGCGATTTGTCGGACGCGCCGACCAATCGAAGATTGCGTGTGGCCTTTGCCTTGTCGCGCTTAACGCGTCGGTTCGCGCAACGAAAATAAAACTGGCGCTGCCTGCGCTTAGGCCAAAAACTCAAAATAAAGGAAATTGAACCGACAAAACTTATACATTTAGTTGCGGGCTCGGAAGCTAAGGCTCGCCCGTCTTGTTAACTTATAATCTAACTGCCCCTTTTCGGGCTTGCTAAACTTACGTCTAATTACCCCCGCTGGGGTCGTTCTCCCCGCTCGTGGGGCTCGCGAAGCTGCCGGACGCTGCTGGGCTCCGCTCCTCCTCGCTCGTCTCCAGCGCCAGATCCTCCGCCAGCTGGTCGAGCGCGCTGTTTATGGCCGCGAGACCCTTTGGCGGTTCCGCCCCGGTCACGGCCTCGCTCGCGAGTAGGCCCGTGGGTGTCGTCCCACCGTCGGCCCCTTCGGATCCCGCCGTCAACGCGAGATCCGGCATGTCGCGGCTCACGGGGAAATCCGGCGTCCCCGTTGCGGCTGCTGCCTCCAACCCTCGTACCGGCGATGTCGCCCGACATATCGTACGGATCGCCTCGTCAGTGAGTCGCCGCAGGATTACCCGCGGTGACCCTTCGCGTACGCGTCGCGACACTAATGCGCACGGTCGCAAGGTCATGCGTCGTTAAATTATCTAAGAAAGCTACAAAAAGTAGAAAAGAGATTAGAGACAGTTAAGTTTGATAACTCCATATTAGAGTGTGAAGTCTGTATAATGGCAAAGATGGCAAAACTGCCGTTTAAAGAAAACAGAAATAGAGCACAGAGACCAATTCAGGTAATACATACGGACATCATGGGTTCAATAAAACCTACATCCTATCCAGGACAAAAGAGGTTTATAATCACATTTATAGACGACTATTCTAGACTAGCGGAAGCCTACTCTCTGAAGACAAAAGATGAATCGGAAGAGGCTCTAGAGAAGTATCTAATATCCGCCAGAAATCTACTAGGAAAAGAAGAAAAGCTGTGTTACGTGAAGTCAGACCAAGGCAAGGAATTCACGGGAGGTGCTTTTAAAGAAGTATTAAAAAGAGAAAAGATAGAAGCCATATTTGCACCACCGTACACTCCGGAACATAATGGAGTTGCAGAAAGGTTCAACAGAACGTTGCAAGAGAAAGTAAGAACATATATGTTCGACTCGGGATTACCAAAGATTATGTGGGAGTTGGCAGTTGACGCTGCTGTGCATGCGTACAACAGATCTCCACACAAAACTATAGAGTACGAGATCCCGTTGAAGAAGTTTTCACCAGAAACGAGTTGTCACTTTGAGCAAATAAAGAGATTCGGATGCATTGGATATGCAAGAGTACCAAAGCCTACGTCGAAATTCGATAAGAGAGCTAGAGGTGTGTTGGTGGGATATACTGACACTGGATATATACTCTGGCATCCAAGCACAAAAAAATTCATAGAGTCCCGACACATCCGATTTAATGAAAAGGTAACATATAAAGATGTATATAAAAACAGTCAAATAGAAGATGATAAAGACTCGAATAAAAATTGGATGAAAGAATTCGTAGAAGACGAGGAAAAGGGAGAACAGAAACTAGAGATTCCAGAGAAAAGGAAAAGAGGAAGACCGAGAAAACAAACAACACAATTAGACGGACAGAAACAGAAGGTCGAACGAAAGAAAAGTGAAACTCCAATGACTAGAAGTAAAACCAAAAGAAAACTAGAAGATAATGGAGATACTAATGTGCGGAGACTAATAGAAGATATTAGCTTTGCTAATTATACTACTGTGAAAAATATTCAACAGAATATAGAGAATGAAGATGAATTGAGTCGATGTCTTCTAGCATCATTACATAGAGAACCCTCGACATATGAAGAGGCGATGACAAGCAGCGAAAGAGAAAACTGGAAAAATGCTGTAATAGAAGAACTTGAGTCTATGCAAACCAATCAAGTATGGACGCTTGTTAATAGACCGACAGAAATGTTAGATGGTAAACGAGCTAACATTATAGATTCAAGATGGGTATTCAAGAGAAAATTAGAAGCAGATGGATCAACCAGATATAAAGCGAGACTGGTGATAAGAGGATGTAAAGACAAAAACGTGTATGATCTGAAAGAGACATATGCACCGGTTTCGAGATTGTCATTGGTTAGATCTATACTGGCAATAATAAACAAGTATAATTTATATACCTGTCAATTAGACGTAAAGACTGCATTCCTGAATGGAACTCTAGAAGAAGAAGAAATATATATGGAAATTCCAGACGGAGTAGATGTGGATGAAAACACCAAGAAGACCAAGGTGTGTAAATTAAATAGAGCTTTGTATGGATTGAAGATAAGTCTGAAAAGATGGTATAAGAGATTTTCAGAAGAGGCTCAAAAACTTGGATTGGAAAATGACCTACATGAGCCATGCCTGTTCACGTGGAGGAAAGAAGGCAAAATAGTGGTCGTACTACTTTATGTAGACGATATGTTAATTGCAAGTAATGACAAGGAGAAATTAGAGAAAATGAAAAAGAAATTGAGTGAAATATTTGAGACGAAGGATCTTGGAGAACCCAAGAATTTTCTGGGAATAACAATAGAGCGAAATAAAAAAGAAAGATATATGAACATTCATCAGACGAGATATACTGAGAGCATATTGGAAAAGTTCCATATGAATGAATGCAAACCTCAGAGTACTCCTATGGTCACCAGAAAAGTGAGCAATAAAAATAAAAAGAGTAAATTGGAAGAAAAGAGTATTGGAGAGGAAATTAGAAGAGTACCTTATAGAGAAGCTATAGGAAGCTTAATGTATCTGGCGAATGCTACACGACCTGATATCGCTTTTGCAGTGAACTATTTAGCAAGAAGACAACTAGAGCCCACAGAAGAAGACTGGCAAGATGTGAAAAGAGTCTTCAGATATCTTAGAGGAACTACGAATCGAGGATTAATATTTAGAGGTGAAACAGATGAGTTAGAGTCACTGACAGACGCTAGTTTCAGAGACTGCATTGATTCTACATCCACTGGAGGATATATAATCAAATTATTTGGAGATGTGATAGCATGGAGAAGTCATAAACAGACATATGTTACACTCTCTACATGTCAAGCGGAGTATCTAGCAATGAGTGAAGCCTGTCAAGAAGTAATCTCATTAGACAAGTCACTTAGGTATGTTGTTGGAAGAACATTCTTGCCTGCAACAATCTGGTGTGATAACAGAGCAGCAGGAAACTGCACTAAGAAGGATGGAAGTCACAAACTTAAAATGTTTGATGACAACTTAGAGAAAATAAAGAAAAACTTAAAAGAGAGAGAAGAAACTGGAAACAGAAAACATATGGCTGACACTCATGGAGATTTTATCAAGCAGTGTGTTGATCAAGGGAAGGTGAAAGTCGAATGGATTGAGACCAAAGAGAATTTGGCAGACATTATGACAAAACCTTTGCCTTTAGAAGCATTTGCATATCTAAGAGATAAGATAATGAATATAGAGTCTAAACAAAATTAGAGATTAATTTTACTCGATAACTGATTCTTGTTGTGTTTCAGATAAGGACTGAATTTAGAGAAGGATCACGGATCGCTCGCACAAAGGGAGGGAGTATTGAGAGCCGGGCTTTGAACGAGCGATGCGCTCCCGCCTCTTGAGAGGGCAGCTCCTGTGTGGCGCGCACCTCGGAGCGCCACGCGTACGTGCGGTCGTTGTCTGCGTGCGGTCGTCACGGTCGTGTGCAGAAGAGCCTTGACCATCGTGGAGTCAAGACGTATTGTGTTCTTGTGTGAATAAAATAAAGAGTTCCTATAACATAAAGAACTTGTACAGTCAGTGTCCTGTCCATCTCTACGCATCTCGCGTATCGTTCCAAGCGATATTCTTACTACAATAAACAATAGATGTAATTTTAATTTTGTCAAACTGAAAACTATAAAATTATTTGATTTTTAATATTTCACAGAATAATAAATTTCTTTCGCCAGTATATAGAATAACAATTAAAGTAATTTTTAAATCGACCATGACTGGCAATATACAACGTCTTTTCCGATATGAACATCGAAAAACCGTGAGCCAACTTGGTTTGTCGGATTCACACAGTACGTTTTCGGATCAAATCGAGACATTATAAATTTCGACCATGGGTTTTGGTCAGTTGATGTAATTTCTAAGTTAAATAGTTTAAATTTTTATTGCGAAAAAATACATCAACTGACCAAAACCCATGGTCGAAATTTATAATGTCTCGATTTGATCCAAAAACGTACTGTGTGAATCCGACAAACCAAGTTGGCTCACGGTTTTTCGATGTTCATATCGGAAAAGACGTTGTATATTGCCAGTCATGGTCGATTTAAAAATTACTTTAATTGTTTTAATATTTCACTTTACTTTTTATTCAAGTTTTTTATTTCAACTTTTTAGGTTAGTGTAAATCTACACCACGTGTATACTATGGCTACGGTCAACGTGACGCTACAAATGCTTTGGAGCGTTCTTCTTCTCCTACTTCTTTCTTCATTGAAAGAAAAGAGAAGAGGAATGCTTCGAAGAATTTGTAGCGTAACGTTGACCATAGCCTAGATAATACGTACACTAATTTATATTTCCCGCCTGTTGAATACAACACCATCTATACATCATCTATAACAGTAGGTGAATGTGTGTTTAGATACATGTAAACAAATCAAGTGTTTGTGTGTGTAGTACAAGCTGTGTTCTGAGCAGGTTACAAGTTCATAGCAAGTGCATTATTGAATACATTAACACGTTAAAATATCTGGACATATCAACAAATTCTTTGTTCTATTACTGATTTATGAGTTTTAAATTAAGGTGAAACAGTTCATTAGATTCTAAATTTCTAAAATGTTTCTCATTCATTGTCAAAATGACAATTCATATTGCAAAGTTGAAGACTTTGAAGTTTGTTATGATGAGGAAAACATTCCTAACCCCGGAGAGTTGGTTAATTGGCAGAATTCCAAATATGATGGTAGAGTCATCATGCAATCAGGTATTATAATAAATTTATCATTCTTGAATAGTAAATTATGGTTAACATTATACAAAATCTATTATATCAATAGTATAATGAAATAATTATTAAATCTCACATTTTTTCATATAAATATACAGATGATGATAAAATAATTGATAACAAGTTGCGAGAGCTGAATAAATCAACAAAAAGTAAATCTACTTCTAGTACTACTAGTACGATTATTACGAATAAAGTGTCAGAAGCCAAAAAGAGAATTCTAATAGCAAAGCGAACTTGGTCACCAGCTACGAAAGAAAACAATGTCGATAATACCAGTCAGACGAAAAAGAAGGTATGTAAATTATATACTGCTGAAAGGTTAATTATTTCATTGGTATTATTTCATAGGATCCAATATTTATAAAATTTCTATAATTTTTTTACTTCGCTAAGAAACAATATAATTTTTATATTATAAGTTGTGAGAAAATATTTTCAAAATGTAATACAAGTAGGTACTGATGTATATTTTTCTAATATTAAACTTTTATTATTCACAAATAACAGAAGAATGTTCGTGGACAAGGGAGTAAACCTGGTGCTAAAGATGTCTCTCAAGATTTAATAGAAAGTATAGTTTTTCCGAAAGGTGATAAATTACCAAAATCGAAAAAACCAGAGGAGTGAAACTCTCATTGTTTTTCTCAGAATATTTGACGCCGATAATGACCCCGACATCAGATGGCGCAGGATGTTACGTGCTTGCTTACGTGATCACAACATAACCTCTTAGTATTATCCGTATTCTCCCGTCTCCGTATTGTTCAGTATTACTCGAGTATTAAGTGCGTTGAGTGTTCTTCAGTGTTTTCTGTTCTTGTTTGAGAATAAAATAATACTATTGACATTTTATTCTAAAACAATGCCAACGTGTACAGTGTTAGGTTGCACATCAGGATATATTAGCAATCCTGAAAAAGTTTCTTTCTTCCGTGTACTGAATAATCAAATTATGATACAGCGATGGCAAACTGCTATTCGCAGAAAGGATATTGTGCTTTCATCAAAACTGTGTGTCTGTGAGAAGCATTTTTTGAAAGAAGAGATCTTATGGCAACGGGACATTTGTAATCAAAGTGGAAACGTACTTGGCGTAGTAAGTTGTGATTGTTTAGCAGATTATTTAATTTTTTAAGTTGTTATTATTTATTTATGACTTTTTCTTTTAAGTCTTCGTACAAAATTCCAAGATTGAAAGCTGAAACAGTCCCATCTGTATTTCCATGGACCGAAAACATAGATCACGTTGAGTCATCGGCGTCATCGGTATTCACAGAGCCCGTAGAAATACCGGAAATAATGGAAATAGAAAAGGACTCTAGTTCAAAAGTAATTGAAATAATCAGTTGTTATAGATGTACATATTGCTTTTCGTAGCTCGGTTGTGTACGATTTAATTTAAACGTAATTTACGTAATGAATGTTATTCCAATACTGGAGCCACAATTAAATGCAATTATATTGAATATAAATCGTAATTGAACTAAGTTATCTGTCTTTTTATAAAGTGCTTGATAGATTCTTTAAACAGAAGTTTATAAAATTATATTTTGTTTCGCAAAAAACATATATCTTTTGGAAAGACTGCCGAATAATAATGAATATTTTATTTTTTAGAACAATAAAATAAAGAAAACCGAATTGAACATGCAGTAGGGGAGACCGGGGCTAGACCGTTAGTTTTTTTTCGGTGCCGATTTTTAACAACAAAATAAATAATTGTAGTTAAATGTGGTATACCACTGTAAAGAGTGAACCTTTAGTTACAAAATTTATACAGGAAATTTTTATCTACGTCGCTTTGTTTAACCGGTATAGAGCAAAAACGACAACGGTGCAAAAATTGAAATCTCAAAAATGCCGGGGTTGAACCGCCACCCCCCCCCCGGGGTTAATCCGTTACACTGCATTTTCAATACATATACGTACATCTAATCCTGAAAAATGATAGGATACATTTTAATAATTGTTTTTTAAGAAAAAAATAAAAATTTATTTCAAATTTTTATGCGAAACATTAAAAAATAATTGTTTTACCTATTCCATAAAACAATTTAGGCACGTGAATACAGAGGTTAACCAAATCGTAAACTCCCCAACGGCACGTCACATTGTCAACGCGGGCAACCACGGGGAACACGCGTGACGGCGTTCCGGTGCCATAGGATCAGCGCGGACCCTCGAGCAACCTAACCAAGCCGCGTTTCTCGCGGGTGAGCGATAAATAGCGACAGGGGGGTTAGAAAAATTCGCGGTGGAGCGCGACCATTTTACCGACTCGACGGCGTCCTCGCGCCGATTCCTCGACGCGCCGACGACGACGACGGCCACGACCACCACGACGACGACGGTCACGATCACCACGACGACGACGGCCACGACCACCACGACGACGACGACGACGACGACGATGACCACCACGACGACGACGACGACGACGACGACGACGACGACGACGACGACGACGACGATGACCACCACGACGACGACGATGACCACCACGACGACGACGATGACCACCACCGACACCACCACCACTACAACGGCGGCGACAATGACGCCGAGACGATGCGGCGAACGCTGGACGATGCGGTCGCACGCGCGACTGTCACTGACACAACGACCAACAACGACGATCTACCGCGCGCGCGGCATGTCAACTCTCGCGCGGAAATCGCGGGATCTCAGAGCCGTGCCGTGTCTCGCCGTACCTCGCCGACGTGCCGTGAGCGCGAGCGATCTCGAAAACAACGGTCCGCCACCTTTTCGGTCGGCCAAAACACCCGTTTTGCGACGATACGTGCGTACCATTTCCCTCCTACACAAACTGACGCACGTGCAAGGGAAGACAGAATCACGCTCGAGGGAAACCTTGAAATCGAAGGATAAACCCTTCGTTTCAGTAAAGAGCCGGGACGTCATCGCCGACACACCCGACATGTCCCACGGCAAAGGGGAACCCAGGGTGCAGCAGAACAAGGACGAAGTGCAGAAGGGGCAGGAGGTGCAGACGACAGAGGTGCACCGGGACGACGAAGGTCATATAAGCCTGACTCAGAGGAACCCGACGGAGGACAAAGACGTAAGCGAGTCTCCACAATTCGTGGAACTTTCCGATGAGGAGGTGGAGAGGCTCATGGCGAGGGGCATTAACCGTATCACGGAAACAGCGTCGCCGGGAAGCCAGTTGTTCGCAGCAGAGGAGGAGGTACGGCAGGAGCCGCAACCAGAGGGGACAGAACCGATGACCGAGGGCAGCTACACCCAGCTGTAGAACGAAAGATCCCTTTTTTACCAATGTACCTGTGCGAAAAAACAACAAAGCTATTCGAGTCAATTTTATTTTTATGTGTGAGTTTTATACTATACGTTTTATTAAAGAAAATATAATTAAGGTTTTAGATAGATATATACGGCAGCGAGCCGACGAAATAGATTAAGATTATTAATAATAAAGAAAGGAGACATTTACACGTAATACAAATACACGAAAAACTTACCTATCAACATTCCTCCAATCCCAGATAATCGTCGAAGCGACGAGCACGTAAAACACATTAACATATTCACTGAGATGGATTCAGATAAATTCAAAATAATAATACTTACGTTCATTTTTATTCTCTTTGCCATAGCGGTAATTAGCATACTGCTACTGGTATATTCTTACGGAGTAGAGTCAGAATCACATTGCTTACCATGAAATTTAAAGAATACATAATTGTTTCATTCATAATATTTTTCCCTTTATTCACAAGTTTCCCAGACACGGATATCATACTTACACTCTACGCACTATTCACACTTTACATAATAATTTTAGGAGCGGAGATAGATCCACGACCGATCCGCGAGTGACGGTCCCATAATTCATTACATTTAAGCTACACTTTTAGCGTTATTAACGAGCAGGACATATTCCTGAATAAACATGGATTTCATTTAATTTTTTCAAGCGTCATTTACAATTACACTTTGTGACACTAACTACACTTTACAGGCCCTAAGCCGATGAGAGAACGCAGAGACAATCTGTAAGTGGAAGAAATTCCAAGTCAGCATAATTAACAATATTACAAAGTTCCAATAACATTTTTTACGATTTAATAATAATATTAAGGCCTTCAGCCGACGAGATGCACGAGGTGCACGATTACAATTCAATTCACGTTTTATTCAACATATCTAAAGATTTTATTGCAGAAATGACCCTTTGGGGCCAACAAATAGTCCATTACATAATTTGCAACATTTTAAAACATTTAACAAGATTTACACTTTTTTATTACACTTTCAACACTTTCTACACCTGTTTCTTAGATTCAGCGTGCGAGGCGAGCCAGCGAAGGCTCTACACTCTAAATTACACTTTCAACACTTTCTACACCTGTTTCTTAGATCCGGCGTGCAAGACGAGCCAGCGAGGGCTCTACACTTTTCGTTACACTTTCAACACTTTCTACACCCGTTTCTAGATTCAGCGTGCGAGACGAGCCAGCGAAGGCTCTACACTTTTCACTTACACCCATTACACTTTCTACACTTGCATGTGAGATTTCAGCGTGCGAGGACGAGTCACCGAAAGGTGCTACACTTTAACGCTTTCTACACTCGACGTCTTAGAATAAGCGTGCGAGATGAGCCAGCGACGGCAGTTACACTTTTATTACATTTTTAGCACTCCGGGTGCGGATTCATTAAATTCATAGAATTTTCAGCGTATTATTTACAGTTACGTTTCACGGAAGAGAAACCGGCCAAATGGAGTCATTCCAAGCCAAGATTTATTTAACATTGCAAATAGCATTGATTTTCATTATATTCAGTTACACTTTTTTACACTCTTGTGAACTTTCTACACTTTTAGACGGCATTGAGCCGATTTGATATTATATTCATTAATTTGATATTTAAACATTTTCCCTGTCAATTTAAGAATTCATTATTATGCGATTATGCGTGCGGTAATTTTAAGCCGCGTTATACTTACCTTTTATACTTACCTATATTACACCGACTCCGGTGATTAGATGAGACGATTCCATAGCGATCCTGGGTATCTGAAAGAAAAAAGAGAATTAATACTTACCTGGTTTTCATTGGATTCGTCTTTTGTGACGTTGAGAGTCACTCGATAATAATCGAGTGACTTTGAGTTCGCTTGCGCGAAGTTTGCGTGCAGCGACGCGTTTGGTTCACGCGAGCGCGAAAGCCAAGTCGCGCCGTTGCACTCGAGTGTAGCATCTCGTGAAAAGGTGCCGAATCCCAAGAGCGATTCGGTGTACGAAGTGCAGATGGAGTCGTACCATCTACACCCCAAGGTCCGAACAGCCAGTACGGTGGCTGCGCGCCTAAAACGAGGACTCAGCGCATGCGTGAGTCTAAGGTGGGAGAACTCGACCCGTTCCTCCCGGACAGTCCGTCGTGAGTTTTCGAGGCGTCAACACGTGTTGCGCCATACAAATCGGAAAAGGCGTTCTTATCCCGTTATCCGCTAGCGTTAGTAGCGTGAACGAAATATTATTAGGGACAGTCCGTCGTGAATTTTCGAGACGTTAACACGTATCACGGTTGCGTCGTACAAATCGAAAAAGGCGTTCTTATCCCGTTATCCGCTAGCGTCAGTAGCGTGATTAATCTATTTATAGAGACAGTGAGTGCGTGATACGGGAAACCTCCTATTGCGCTTAGGTAGATCATTACGATCCGTACGAAGATAGCGGCGTTTCGACAATCCTCGACGCAGTTACACGCGATCGAGCGAATTTGTCCGCGAGTCGAGATTGCTGTACAAGCTAGAATAATAAATTATTATTTGTTTATAATAAACAAAAGTATTGATTCGCGACCCTAGTGAACATCCTATCCTTACGTAAATACGCTTCGCTTAACAAGGGCGTGGCCGACGGCCTTGAACGCGCCTGCGACGTAGAACGACAGCCATCTTGCTGAGAAGGAAGGACGGGGCTACGCAGAAAAGCAAGGTTTCTGTATTCGATCCTTAAAATACAGTGGCGACCGTAAACACAGCCCAAGTAGTAAGTGGCTATATTTTATTATTTTGAAATTTCCATTCGTTGTTCCGGTCACAACCTAACCTGAAATCGCCGTGAGCTGAAGTCGTGCGCCCGGCGCGCCACAGTGACGAGACTAGCGGACCAGCCCCGGGTGCTTACTAGCGGATTAGCCCCAAACATAAGTTTCAGGTTTGATCGCCCACGAAATATTAGACATTAACGATAATGAAAAAACTGCACTGGATTCGTGTTCAGCATGCATTACTCTTTATAATCACGTACCTCGAGATTTGGAGAGCAAATATTATTGCAGATATTACAATATTTCCACGCGCAGAAAATGTAACTTTCACCTTCCGAAAACACGTTTGCCCTCGTAAAAATCATAACACGGCAGGTAACCTGCTGAATTATTGTGGATATGAAAGTATGACGTCATGAAAAGGACATGAATTAGACGTCATTTTAAGACCAAATTTGGTACACGACAATTTTATTTTCATTTTTTGAGTTTTTCTTAATTAAAACAGACCCATACAGCATAGAAGCTTGCAAGACATTGCAGGAACGTTACAAGTTGCAATGTAATGTTGTAAAGACAATTGCAACATTTCGTTGAAATATTAGAACAACATTGCAGAAATATTATAAGAATAATTGAAAATATAGTACTATAACTTACTCCGTGAACATATATGCACACACATACATAAAGAATAAATTTTTTTTTAGATTTATGTTTCTTTAAATTTAATTCCTAATTATTTTTCAACTTTGATTCAATTCATTAAATAAATTCTTTATTTTGACAGTGAGCGTCTTTAGGCGTTATCATGCACGTTGTTAACGTTATTATATTAATATTATATTATGTTAAATATACGAATTTCATATTAATAATTATTGTACAATACATTAATTGTAATTGCGTTATTATTTTTAATATTTACCGGTTATTATCATTACACGATTTTTGAACACTATAAAGATATGTTATATAGGAGTACAAGCAACAAGGAAGCGTCAGAATCAAAGGATCGCCACTAGTCCGTTCGATCATCGATGTCAAGCGACGTTAGGTGCGGTACTGACTCGGATGGGTGACCACGCGGCTGTATGCACACACGACATATATATAATAAATGTATTTTCTTTTTTTGTTTTTCTAAGATTCTTAATTAACAAAAGCATAACGGCATATACATACCTTTAAATGACTCATATTTATGTAATTTTTAAAGCATTTTTAAAATTATTATAAACATATTTTATTTTTTAAAACAATATTTCTAAAATGTTTGACAAATATTATTGAATATATTTATTTGCAATCTTTTAAAAATATTTTTGAAAATATTTTTCTGACATTATCTGACGGACATAGAAACATTCTAAAAATATTTTTGTAAATTATTTTAAATTATTTTAATCTTCCTAAAAAATATTTTTAAAAAATTTAAAAAACATTTTGTGCTGTATGGGTACTTGATATTGGTACCTTCGGAATGATTGATGAACCTTTCAATGAAGTTTTACAATTACAAGACATATTGGTAAAAATAGATGGTATGAAAATTTGTTCTGCGTATCAAAGAGATGCCAAATTACAAAATGTTAAAAGTAACGTACTATTCGAAGACAACATGGGTATGACGAGACACAATAATTGTTCTGTATTGTTATCTGATAATAAGATATGTAGGTATTGTAGAACTGCAAAGAAAATTTTGCAGAAACTCGCAAAACAAGATGAAAAATACGATGTTGTAAGACGGAAGTCGAGTTTGACCTGGTTGCAACATCGAGCTGTCAGCGCAAGTTCCGGCAATTGCCAAATATACCTGAGGTGGCATTCCGGGCTTTACCAGGTCGCTAGGCTACTGACCCGAGCCCGGAAGCAAAAGCGCTGACAGCTGAGTCGGCAACGAGGAAGTATCTCCGAGCGATAAAAGGCCCGCCCTTCCGAGAAGCGGGGGGCAGTCAACAATCAGAGCACGATCCGCGTTACTCCGTATACTTATTATTAAGCCCGCAAGTCAGGGTAGTGAAGTAAGTGACTCATGTGTATCTACGAAATATCCATTTAATTAAACGCCACTGCTACAACCAAGTAAGTCCCGAGAGTTGTTCTTTCTCCATCCTGCGGATCCAACGAACCCGGTGCCGGCCCTGAGACGTATTTCAAGGCGCGGCACAACAACGATAAAAGAATCAGATTACAAATACCTGTGTCATCAAAAAATCGAAAATACTTAGAGGAGATGCGCAAAAAAAAAAGAAATTGGCTGACAGAGTTAAACAGCGAGCTTTAAAATCGATTAAAAAATGGAAAACAGACTTAAATAAAATAGAAGCTAACATTCACAAAGTTTCGCAAGTTGAAAATCTATTGGAAAAATATAACATTGGAATGAACGAACAAGAAGTAATCAAACAAATATTAGCAGCATCGAAGAGGAAAAGTCCAAAAGGAAGAAGGTATTCCGAGCATTGGCTATTGCTGTGTTTGCTAATGCACATGCGATCTCCCTGTGGATATCGATTTCTAAGGGAAAATGACATTTTGCCGATTCCTGCTGTTCGTACTATTCGAAGGTAAAAATTTGTATTCAGCATATTATTAAACAATTTTAGCTGAAATCTACATACTAAACAGTACAATGTTTTGCATATATGTATACTTACAATATAAATAACATTTACATTAACAGGTACCTTTCCATAATTGACACAAAGTGCGGTTTCGATGCGAATTTCTTTGAATTATTTAATATATTTATTGAAAAGAAAGAAGAAGAAGTTAATAAGCACGGAGCTTTATTAATCGACCAGATATCCACTCGAGAAAGTGTTAGTGTAAAAACACAGAACTTGAGCTACACAGGACTTGTAGATTTTGGCGAGAATGGACCGCAGTCTACTAATATTAATGAGAAAGCAAATCACGCATTGACTATAATGTTCCAACCTTTTGCTGACAGTTACACACAGCCGATTGCAGTGTTTGCGTCAAGTGGTCCAGTAAACGGCGAAATGATATCACAGCTTATCATAAAAGCTATTATATTAGTAGAGAAAGCCGGAGCAAAAGTTCATGCGGTTATAAGTGACGGTGCTTCAACTAACCGTAAGTTTTGGACAACGATGGGAGTGAATCCTGACCGATGTAATTTGATAAATTACTTTCAACACCCCGTGGCCGAAAATAGAAAAGTATTTGTTTTTTCGGACACGCTTCATTTAATGAAAACTATTCGAAACAGACTTCATAACAACTTAACATTGCAGGTTTGTTATATTTCCTTAGACTTATATTTCCAGGACATTATTTTTAATAGTTTTGTTTTTTATATTAGATGGACCCTGATCAGTCGCAAATTAAATGGGAATATTTGGAAATCATGCATGCCAATGATAAACTTTTGCTAGGACAGATGCGTATATGTCCGAAATTAACGGAGAATCATTTGAATTTAAGTAATTCCGCCAGAATGAGAGTTCGCCTAGCCGTTCAAGTATTAATATTTAATTATTGTATTTTTTTGTATTTTATTAATATTGATTTAATACATTTTGTGTATTATGTTATAGGTTTTTAGTAAGTCTGTAGCTCATGGTTTACGATTTTATCAAAACCGCGTACCCGAACTTAAAGATTGCGAAGCCACTGCTGACTTCTGCGAGTGGATGAATAATATGTTTGACGCTTTAAATCGAAGAGAATATTTGAAAGGACTAAAACCTCGTAATCCTGACTTCAAGGTAATTTTTATTCTTATAATGAATGTAATTTTAAACAGATTAACTTGGAGACTTCGAAAATGGACCCTTTTTATAGATCCTTGAAGAATCTTTATCTAAGTTAGATGATTGGGAAAAAAAGTTGACGATAAGATTTTAGATAAAAAATTGTTTCTAACCAAGCAAACTGCGGAAGGTTTACGGATAACTTTAAAATCCATGATGGATCTAACCTGCACCCTTGTAGATAGATAGATAGATAGATAATGGATACTTTATTACCCACATGGGGTTTCAAAGAGCGTTTTGTAGGGACGTACCCAACCCTGTACAGGTTGGCGTTTTAAAGGGACGTACCCAACCCTGTACACTACTCGCTTCCTATCCCGCCATGGCCTCGCTCTCTCGCTCTCTTGCTCGTTCGATAACGCTTATCATGCAATTCTTTCTTATATCTAACTTATATCTAACTTATATCTAACTTATCTCTAAAGTTGGACTTCCGTTTCCTTTGCCTCTTTCCATTCATGTCGTTCTCTCAAACATTTCATTCATACCACACTCTCATCTACCCGTTCCATTCTCCTCCCTCCCTCTTGTCTCATTTCCTCTATCGCTTTCATCCATTCCTCTTCTTCTCCTTTTTCTCCCAGTAACCTCCCCACCACATCCTGCCACCCCTCTCCGTCCCACTTCTCCCATCTCGTACACTCTTCCCATATGTGTTCCCATGTTTCCACTTCCCTCTCACACATCCTACATCTTCTATTCTCCTCCTTTTCCCAATATAATCCTTCCCTAGTTTCATTACCAAGTCTAAATCTTGCAACCCTACTCCACCTTATTTCCTCCCAGTTCTTCTCTAAGTATTCCGGAATCCCGTCCTTCCTAATAAATTTATACCACCGGTTATATTTCGATTCTACAGTCTTTTTTGTCTTTTCTTGCTTTTGTTTCAATTTCTCTCTATTCTCTAAACTTTCAACCTCCAACTCTTCCTCCTCTTCAACTCCCACCCCAATCCCTTCCATGTAACTCTTTCTCTTCTGCTCCCAATTTCCTATTATCTTCCCCTTCCTCCATCTCTCTTTCATTTCCTCCAGGCATTTCCTCGCTATTTCCCCTCCTTTGCCTTCTTCCAGTTTTCTTTCAAATTTCCACGCTCTCTTACTTGCTCTGCCTCTCATTTTCTCTCTCTCCACTTCATCTCTCACTATGTATCCTGACGTCCTCCAATTTAATCCAAGTACCCATCTGAGGTATCTATCATGTATACCTTCAACCTCATTCCTTTCCTTCCATCCCCATACTTCAGCCCCGTATCCCATCACTGTCCATATCAAGGTGTCATATAACCAGATCCTTCTTTTCCAATCCTTTTTCCACATTCTTTTCCCTATCCCCCAAACTTCCCTCATTACTCTTGCCGCCTTCTTTCTTCTCTCTCTGATGTGCGCCTTTTGTCCCCCATTTTCCTTCAGTGTGTATCCTAGGTATTTAAATTCCTTAACTTCTAATTTATTTCCTTTCCACCTCCAATCATACTTTTTCTTCCTTCCTCCACCCTTTCTGAATCACATTATTTTTTATTTCTCAGTACTCAATGTTAAACCCTTTCTGTCCAGGTATCCCTCTAGCCTGCTTATCATCGATCTCATGTCCTGTTCCTCCTTCGCCATCAGGGCTACATCATCCGCATACATTAAAGTGTAAATCTTCTCCCCTCTTAGCTTCACACCTCCCCATCCTCCCTTTTTCATATAATCTTCCAAATCCGCGATTAATAGGTTAAAGAATATCGGGCTTAATGGGCACCCTTGTCTCACGCCCTTTGCCAT
>NW_027250058.1:0-47207 GCF_030848795.1 Temnothorax nylanderi
GTTTTAATTATACTCGCGAGCGCAGAAAGAAAACGGATCGACAACGCCGAACATAAAATTCGCGAGTGCCGAACTTACAAGCGCAAGCGGCCGATAGATGTCGGACGAATTACCCCGACATCCCCCCATCAGCAACATAGCCGCCAAACCCCCGTTCGCGCCGCGAGAACCCGGAAGGCGAACGCATTAGACCTCGTGCGACGAAATTTAGACTCGCGATTCTCAGACGACGACAGGCCGGTGCTAGAACTGCACCCTAACGTCGTGATAGAACGCGAATTTGCTTTCGACGAAATAGACGAAAGTGTAGCGGGCGAAAATAACGATAATAATCGCGGTAACGGCGACGATAGACTGACCCCGACACAAACAGACGCAAATTCAGACGTCCTCAGACCGTACGCCAAGCAGAGTCTCTCACCGAAGGGACTTCTCTCTCACGTTATACGACAGCAGCGTATTCGATCCCGAAGGAGACTCCGCGGACGAAAATATGAGCCAGCAAGGAAGAGCGGCTCAGGCAAATACGCCCCGCGACGAAACTCAGGAACAGCCGGTGATTCCCGAGCAGGTCGACGCCGAGATACGAGACTCAGGTCCTCTATAAACAGACGACCGCCCGCGACTAACCGAAACCGAGCCCCAGAGCCGCCTAGAGCATACCAAGGCGCACAAGACGCCGCGTTAGACGAAATTCTACGCGCGATTCGCGACATGCAGGAGCGCATAAGCCGAGTAGAAATCGCGATGTACGATCACTCTCCGAGGAAAGGGTTCCGCCGCGTACGCAGCCACGGCCCCTTAGACGTCACATACGGGCGAACGCATAGCGACGTCCGTAATCAACCGGGACACCACAATCGGGTTCCTTATCTTAAAGGAAGCCCGAAATATGATACCCGAAATAAACGGAGGTCCCGAGAGCGCGTCCGCGAATTTCTAAGCGCGAGTACCTACGCAATGAAAAACATTCAGCCCGCGGACGAATCGATGCTCTTAGAGGCCATTTTATGCACAAAATTTAAAGGAAAGGCCATGACAGACTTTGACACGCGAGATATTCGTGATTTTGAGCAGCTAAAGCGCGAGCTCGAAACGGAATATCTGGGAAAGCGCGGCATGACTCATCTGCAATTGGAATTTAACTCCCTGAAACAAAAACCGGGAGAAAGCGCGCAGGAATTCGGGCGACGCGTCGAAAAGTTAATGCGAGAATTGTACGAGGCCATGGAGGAAGGCCAAGGCACTCGCAAGAACAGCAGAAAGCGATTCTCGACAGCGTTAAGATGCAAGCCCTACATAACTTTCAAATAGAGTTGCACGACGATATCAAGATGCTAGTCCGAGCGCAAAGATATCAAATTGCCTACAGGAGGCAATAACCGGTGCCAGCGCGGAGGAAAAGGTGAGAGGCCCCTCCCCGCGGAGCGGACAGCCGATAAACAAACATAAATTCAATACGGAAAACGCGCGATATTCACAGAACGCAGCAATACAGTGCCACAAATGTGGAGAAACCGGCCATTATGGGCGAGATTGCCGTACGAGCCGACATGCGAATAGATTCTCGTTGCCGAAAGCGGACAAGCCCGGTGGAATAAATACGATCGAGTGCACCTATTGCAAAGGGACCGGGCATAAGCGAGAAGAGTGTTGGTCGCTGAATGGACGACCCAACACGGAACGATCAAGCCGATCGAAAACGGACGCCCCCAAAAAGGCGCCAGTAAACGGTTTAAAGGTAAGAAAAAAGAAATCGCGAGAAACGAGCGTTGAATCTTCCTCCAGCAGCGGCAGCGAAGAAGACGAGAGACCCAGGAAGAATAAGGCACGAGCCGCCGAGGAGTATCAAGTGTCGCAGATAACGGGAAAGCATAACATACACACTTTAAACCTGATAACACTGCCGATTCAAGAGGCTAAGAAAGGCAAAACGAATTTTTTATTAGACTCAGGAGCGATCCTGACGCTAATAAAAGTAGGAAATTTAAAAGGCGATACTATGGTGCGAGAAAAACGCCTGAAATTGACCGGAGTGACGGGACACAAGATCCACACTCTCGGAAAGATAAAAGCAACCGTAGACCTCGGAAACCAGAAAATACGCCATACTGTGTACGTGGTAGAAGATGATTTCCCGACCGATTATGAGGGAATACTGGGGAATGATTTCCTCACAAAGCGCAAGGCCGTTATCTCACACGCCACAAAGCAGATACACATCGAAAAAGTTACATTTAAACTCCGAACATATAAGAAGGTAGATTTACCACCCCGCAACAGAGTAGGTATCGTAAAAGGTAAAGAACCTACACCAAGAGTATTCATCGGACACTGTTTGATGGAGCCGACAGATGTTGAATGCCCAATAAGCATGTCAAACGGCGTGGAAAAATCAGTAGGGACTCCCACACCGCGTGTAACTCTAAAAGAGAAGCCGGTAAGTGACACAACTGACGTACTCACGTTACACGCGACCGAAAAACACGAATCTATTTCAGCGCGACGCGAAAGATTACGCGAGCAATTACAGACCGACCATTTGAGCGCGGTGACGAACGCATAAGATTTCGCCACCGGAGCCGTACGTACTCAGAGGCCAGTAGGCTAAGTTTGACCGAACATCTACGCCAGCAGAAAATGAAGCAAGGCGAAACAGCAGTTCGATAAGAAAATAAACAAAGAGACATTTAAGGTAGGCGATAACGTGTTACTGCATGACAAGACAGTACGACGCGGACGAGCGAAAAAGCTCGAGTCTCAATGGATCGGACCATACGTGATCCTTGAGAAACATAGCAACGTAAACTACACCATTAAAATAAAACGAAATACGATACGCGTGCATGTAAATCGGTTAAAAGCATTTATCAAGGAGTAAAGCAAAATATATATATTAATAAGTAAACAAAAAAAGGTCCTATCTTAAACGCGAATATTGCAGGATAATCATCGTCATCGTACACCTCGCAGAGAAAGCGAGATCGGAACCTGTACCACCGTACGAGGTAACATCGTTTAGCGACAAACCTGGAATCTACTTCGAGAAGATCGGAACCATGCAACTAAAGGAGGCAACATGGAAACTAGCTATCAGAATTGATGTCGCGGCATTCCAAGTGAGATATCACTTACTCCAAAATTACCTCGAACAGATCAAAGGGCTGACTATGCAATAACGCAGATGACAATAACCGAGACGCATGTAACAACATCCTCCGCATGTAAGCAAAAACGATCTAGACAAATGTACGCATTCTGACACGACATTTGTATGCGATGTAAACTACCCCGTGTATTTTGTAACAGCGCACGCACCATGCGATGTGCAGATCTATATAAGAGCACAAAGAGATAGTTGCGAGCGACGTCACATTCTCTCGAACGTGACGTTTTAGATAACTCTAGCGGAACCGCAGACATGGCTGTTTTCTACCCCGTATAAACAACAAGTAACCATACAATGCAATGATCAGACTGAAAATAAAATCGAAATACATAGAACAGGAAAAAATTAAGCTAAATGAAAACTGTAGACTGACTACGACGGACTTAACACTACAAACAAAAAAACGAGAATACATCAAATACGTACAAATGCATTTTACCACAGTTTAACTTAACCTTCAAAACAATAACTAAAAATATTGGAAATAACGAAAAACCAGGAACAGAACTACGATTGGATTAATGATCCCGCGGAGCTAACGAAATTGAGCTTGAACCTAGAAGAAATAAACGACGAACTAGAAAACACCAAGTCAGCCTCCTATCTAACAAATATGTAATATATCCCGTGGGCTCCGTGTCCCATAGGTGTAATTATAATAGGGATCGTACTTACGATCATATGGCTAGTAAGAAGGAAAACGAATAAGGAAACGCGACGCGATTTTCGCATGCAACTGGAAAATAGATTATAAAAGAATGTGACCTCTATGGAAAAAGAAAAGAATACCCTGTATAAAACAAATGTTAACGAAAAACCTCATACCCTCAGTTTTTCTTTTTCCATGGGGGAAGGGATGTTGTGAAACGGAAGTCAACGTTCCCTAGTTGCAACATCGAGCTGTCAGCGCAAGCACCGATAATTGCCACATACACCTGAGAGGGCATTCCAGACAATTGCCAAATACACCCGAGCTGGCATTCCAGACACCACCAGGTCACTACTGACCCAATCGCGGAAGCAAAAGCGCTGACAGCTGAGTCGGCAACGTGGAAACGAGCCTAGGCATGATAAAAGCCCGCCCTTCCGAGAAGCGGCGGGCAGTCTACGACCAACGCGCAGGTTACGTGTCGACCGCGTATTTTCATCAGTGTAACTAATTGTAAGTAAAGTAAAACAAAGGTGTACTGAATATTTTTTATTAAACACCGCCACGGGCATAATCTATAAGGGTTAGTGTCATTTCCCCGTCCCGGAGGATCCTCGATACCCTGTGCCGGCCCCCGAACCTCCATTCGCGGCGCGGCACGACAATAATTATATCAGAGATATTTAATTGAATATCTTTAATTTGCTATGTATATAAATAAAAATCATATTTATATATTCAAATATCACATTAGTCGAATATCGATCATCGAACATTTAATTATTATAGTTAAACATGGCCAGATATCGTCAGACCGAACAGTTTTCGGTCAAACACAATCACTCACAATCAGTTCGACTTATATCTGGACAGATGTAATGTATTTTGGATCGCATTTTAGTATAGACTAGCTTGATACACCCGTGCTTCGCTACGGTACCCGTGAAACACGTTTTACCACCTTTTCATCCCGTTAGGGGTCGAATTTCTAAAATCCCTTCTTAGTGGGTGCTTACGTCATGAGAGGAATACACTACCCGAATTTCATGTTCCTAGGTTCAGGGTTTTCGGGCTGGGCGTTGATGAGTCAGTCAGTCAGTCAGTCAGGACATTGTCTTTATATATATAGATATGGTTATATCTAAACAGATACAGTCAGATCTAGACTGTTTCGATGAAATTCAATCACAGATACGGTTCGATCTGAGCAGATATGGTCCAATTGAGCAGATATGGGTTCGATCTGAGCCGTCGAAAATCAGAATTACACGCCATATATAGTTATATATAGTTATATATGAACATATATGACCAGATCTGCGCAGACATGAGAAGTCATATCTGAGCATATCTGATCCGATTAAAATTTGATCTGCTGAGGTATAATTTGATCTGGTCGGATCTAATCCTTTTTTCCCGGTGTGTAGATGGCGCCAAGTAGCGTAAAGGAGGCGCGGGCCTTACTCAGGCAGAATCAGAGATACATCGATACATAACAGTTCATCCTATTTATATTGATATACATATATATATATATATATATATATATATATTTGATATCTATTATATATATACAATATATATATACAATATATATATATATATATATATATATATATATATATATATTATATATATATATATATATATATATTATATATATATAATATATATATATATTTGTATATCAATATAATTAGGATGAACTGTTATATATGTATATATATATATATATATATATATATATATATATATATATATATATAAAGTATTTGATGGCGTATAATATCATACCTGCATCCACGTAACATGGCGCAGTCGTAGAGAAGAAATGGAGAGTGGATGGCAGTTTGAAAACCGAACAAGAAGTGATCGTTGAGATTCGAGGTTAGAAGAAAGTCACGGAAGGCTCACTGAAGATAGGCACAGCTTGAGTAAAAAGTTTAATATTAGACCAG
Organism: Temnothorax nylanderi; assembly: GCF_030848795.1. Classification (NCBI taxonomy): domain Eukaryota; kingdom Metazoa; phylum Arthropoda; class Insecta; order Hymenoptera; family Formicidae; genus Temnothorax; species Temnothorax nylanderi. Next base: position 5,777 of record NW_027250058.1, read on the forward strand.
GATGGAGGCAAAAATCCCATCACCACTGACTTCAGCGGTAATATTACAGAAAATTACAGAAGGTTTAAACAGCGAGTCAATATTTTTATGACGGCAAATGGATTGCATCAGAAGAGTAGTGAAGTTAAAGTTTCTATATTCCTAAATACAATTGGTAGAGTAGGAATTGACATATTTAATAATTTTGGACTCAATGAGGATGATCAGAAGAACTATGATCTAGTAGTTAGGGACGAGTACCTACTTCCAAAGAAAAACATAATAAATGAAAGGTTTTTATTCAATAAAAGGATTCAAGAACCAAATGAACCAGTTGACAACTTTGTAAAGGAGCTCAAAAAAATAGCACAGAACTGTGAGTTTGTAGATGAACAAGATATGATTCGTGACAGGCTGGTGCTAGGTATTGATTAACGGTACAAGAGAAGTTGTTAAATATAACAGATTTAAAACTGGATAAAGCGCTTGAAATATGCAGGGCCAAAGAAATGCTGAAAGAAAGAGTCAAGACGGTGCAGGAGGAGAAAGTAGTTGAAAAAATTGATAGAAAACCAATAATAAAAACAAAATGGAAGAAACAAAATAGCCAGACAAGACAGGAAGGGAAAGAAGGAACAAGAGCTGAAACGGAATTTCAGTGCACAAGATGCAATAGGAAGCACGGATCAAGAGAATGCCCAGCATTTGGAAGAAATGCAACCGATGTGGAAAACTAAATCATTTCGAGATAGCATGCAGGGTGAAAGAAGTTCAGGAGCTAGAAGAGGATAGCGAACAAGAGGACTGTCTAGCAATAGAGTCAGTAAATATAGTCAAAGAAAAGGTACATCAAATGTGTATTTCGGCCGGTTTGAAATTATAGAAATAGATAATAAAATTGTTAAATTCAAACTTGATACAGGTGCGCAGGTAAATGTTTTGCCAAAAAAAGTATTAAATAACTTAAGGAATAAACAACTAGAGAAACAAATTGTAATATTAGAAGCGTAGGCGACACAAATTTAAGCCATTAGGTAATATTGAGATTATTCGAATATATCGCGTGTACAACGATTATCGATTTCGATTGTCGATTCCTTTCTCACAACACGCACGCGTGGTAGAGGCTCATCACGCGTACATACATTTCTCTCTATATATACTCTCTGTCTCTAGATAACTCTCAACGCAGCAACAGACCTTTTTTGAATAAAAACTTTTGAGCATAAGGTAAAAGACACGTGTGCTTATTTTGCGGCCCAAAGTCCTACCTGATAAAGTTTGCAACAGGTAAGATTAAGTTACAGCGTAAAGTAAAAGATTGCGTAAAAATACAAAAATTTGTTGTAGTTAGAAATGAAAGATTGCCCTTATTAGGTTTAAAGTCTTGCATAGATTTAGGACTAGTAAAGAAAGTGGAAACAATTAAAGCTATAGAAGATAAGCAGGAATTTATTAAAAGGAATAAAGACTTGTTCACAGGAATAGGAAAGAAGGAAAATGTAAAATTGTTCTGAAACCAGATTGTTGTTCAATTGTGAGTCCACCAAGACGCATACCATATTCTATAATGGATAAGTTAAAAGCTACGTTAGATGATCTAGAGCAGAAAGGAATAATTGTTAAGACTGATAGGCTAGTTGAATGGGCGAAAAATCTAGTTATAGTGGAAAAGCCAAATGGAACACTAAGAATTTGCTTGGATCTAGTAGACCTTAATAAAAGTGTTAAGCGGGAATTATGGTTATTACCAATTTTAAATGATGTGAGGGCAACCTTGTCAGACAAAAAGTGGTTTGCTGTTCTAGATTTAAAGGATGGATTTTATCATGTGGAACTGGATAAAAGTTCAAGTAGATTATGCACATTTAATTCACCTTTGGTAATTATAGATTTACAAGAGTACCGTTTGGATTAATTCTGGCTCCAGAACTTTTTCAGAAAATAAATAACAAAAAGTTTAGAGATATAGAAGGCGTTACGGTATGTTTCAATGACGTTTTAATTGCTGCGAAAACAAAAGAAATGCATGATTTAATTTTAGGTAGGTGTTGAATAGAGCGAGAGAACGAAGTATTAGGTTTAATCCAGATAAAGTACAATTTAGAGTAAATGAAGTAAGTTATTTAGGACACAGATTTTCGAAAGCAGGTATGGAACCAGACAAAGAAAAAATAAAAGTGGTATTGAATCTGAAAAGTCTACAAAATAGAAGAGCTACAGAGAGTATTGGGAATGTTCAATTACCGTTAAGAAATCTATTGAAAAAAGATATAGAGTCTTCATGAGCAACAATACATGAACAAGTATTCAATAAAATTAAAAAATAACGGAAGCACCAGTGTTGACAAATTTTTACGTTAACAAAGAATTCACTATTCAGATGGATGCATCTAGTAAAGGATTAAGAGCATGCTTATTACAACTACCCAGATAGCCAAATGCTGTGAGTTTGCTATCATGTTGCCAACAATCGTTTGATGCAACTAATTTTGACAAACTTGGGACAAGGTGAGACAGCATTATGTCTGTCGGGCTGAACTCACATAAATTCTAATTCTATTCACGGCAAATTGAAAGCAACATGTTCACACGGATTTGTTATCCGTGAAGAGATGATTTGTGACAGCAACTTGACGACAACTCGTTGTCATCTAAGATTAACAGCATATTGATTGCAATTTGAGGGCAACTTCCCAGGCAGCAGCGTCTCGTGATTTTCACGTCAGTTTTTGGTCAATTGTTACGTCAATTATCCTTTTATAATCATGTAATAATGACGTAAAAATGATATCACCTATTTTGTAGTGTTAAGCAAGGATCTGCAAAACATTTTTATTTTTTATTTTTTAATTATTCACAAAATTAGCAATACCAACAAATACATAAAAATTAATAATATTTAAGTAAAAGTCAATTATACATTTCTCACAAAAATTGAAGGAACACTAAATTTATCTTTAAAAATGAATAAAATTTAAATTTCAAGCTTAAAACCTCTACTTCCGAAGGTTACTATTATTCGTCCAATTTTTATTATGTCTAGACATAATTTTAATTCAGCGAATTTTTATTATGTCATGACATAATTTTAATTCTGCCGCTAGGGAATTTTTAAGTCGATTCTTATAAATCAAGCTTGAATTTGATGTCTAGGTGTCCCAGGTTGCCGATAACGAGGTCCACATAGTGCGCTCCATAGTTTTCGGTGTCCAGGTGTATTAATACCTTGAATTCAATGTCCACGTGTTCCAGGTTGCCGATGACGGGTTCCAGATAGTGCGCTCCATAGTTTTCGGTGTCCAGGTGTAATAATACGTTGAATTCGATGTCTAGGTGTCTCACGTTGCCGATGACGAGGTCCACATAGTGCGCTCCGTAGTTTTCGGTGTCTACGTGTATTAATACCTCGAATTCGATATCTACGTGTCCTACATTCAGATTTAAAGTTATTAATACACCTAGACACCAAAAACTACAAAGCACACTATGTGAACCTCGTCATCGGCAACCTGGGACACGTAGACATTGAATTCGAGGTATTATTACACCTAGACACCGAAAACTACGGAGCGCGCTATCTGGACCTCGTCATCAGCAACCTGGGACACCTAGACATCAATTTCAAGGTATTAATACACGTAGACACCGAAAACTACGGAGCGCACTATGTGGACCTCGTCATCGGCAACCTGGGACACCTAGACATCGAATTCAACGTATTAATACACGTAGACACCGAAAACTACGGAGCTCACTATCTAGACATCGTCATCGGCAACCTGGGACACCTAGACATCGCATTCAACGTATTATTACACCTGGACACCGAAAACTACGAAGCGCACTATGTGGACCTCGTCATCGGCAACCTGGGACACGTAGACATCGAATTCAACGTATTATTACACCTGGACACCGAAAACTATGAAGCGCACTATCTGGACCTCGTCATCGGCAACCTGGGATACCTAGACGTCGAATTCAAGCTTGATTCATAAGAATCGACTTAAAAATTCCCTAGCGGCACTTTCTGCCAAGCGTAGAGAACCTTCTTTTCCGGCAGCGGTGGTAATACGATGTAAGGATACGAAATCTCTCCAGATAAACATGAAGTAATTGACTCAATATGTATTATATATATACCTAATTTACCTAAATAGAAATCTTCCTCCTGACCGATAAGTCTATCGACCTTATTTAATTTACCTACTAGATCGATCGAAATACGCGCGCGATATCGAAACTGGCGATACCTGCGCCGCCAGCGTCGAAAAAGTGAAAGTGACGCGATTCCAGCCAATGACATGAGAGATGATGAGAGACGGTCGACGTATCTTACGTATCTTACGTATCTTAATTAAAAATTTTCACATTTGGACTTTGCGTCACAATATCTCCGCTCGTAGGGCACGTAGCGGAAAATATTATAGGAGATACCCCCCCAAAGTCGACCCCAAGCTATCGATCAAGCCTACTTAGAACTTGATCCGTTCACTCGTTATCGAGATCTCAACATCTTGGGTACTCGCAACCCGTCGCGTCGCGTAAAAGAGTCACGGTCGGTCTCGCTCCGCGTGTACTTGGCACGAGACACTACCGTGTCTCTTGATAGGAATAAGTCACAGACCGATGACGAAATTTCAAGGCGTTAAAAAACGTGACCTTTATAATCTTTTTAGCCTTTTAATGACGTTTTAATAAGAGAATTATAAAAATAAAAATTTTATACAAATTACCATTAATTAAGAAACTAGATTTGTTATAAAATACATACATTTTATTCTTAAATAAAAACGGACTATAAATACGAGCCTTCGACAGGTGGATGGATGAATTTTTCATTCTAATACATACAATGCCAGTCCTTAAAACGTTATGGCAATCAACAATCAACGCAAAGTCATTTTTCTAGACTTTACTTTCTGCATAGTCTCGTTCATTGTTTCTTGAGACCATGACTCATTAGTTGATTTACGATTGTACGTGCAAACAATCTAGGAATCGAAAAAGAACACACTTTTGTTGTAATAGCTATAAAATGTCGGAAAATTTTATGATCCGAATCACCCCGAAGAAGATGATTCGATTAATCCCGTATGTCGATTTTATAAAGTACATTCGTATAAATATTTGTTTAACAACGCCAAGTTTTTTGGACGAAACATTCTGTTATTTAATAGGCATAATAATAAAAAAATTAAATATTATGGTAAACACAATTTTTCATGCTTATTAACAAGTTCTTTTACATTAAATATTTTATTATTCTATTAAGTATGATAGAAGAATTAAATTATTTATGTAATAAAAAATACATTTTATAATATGTATAAATTCATGCTCACTTGGCATGTTATCTGATATATCACTATGATATCACAATGAGATTAAGGGTGACTTCAGTGATTTCCATGGCCTTGACATATTGTCAAGGACATGATCCTGAGTAACTTTTCCTTATAACTTAATCATCGACCATTGCTTATTTAAAAGTTATGAACAAAAAAGGTTGAGAAATTTACAAATTTGTGTCAGTGCTAAAAGAATTTGCTGATATATGTACCTAGACAGTACACATGTAAGCGAAGGAGGGGCTACCGTCCCTCCCCTGCAGGTAGGGTTGGTGGGGGTGGACCTCGGTTTGCGTGGAAAGTTGAAAACCCGAACTATACAATGATAGACCTTGTTTTGCCTTATATGCAGGCCGAGATGGAGTAGGGTGACTTTTGCTTCAATCTACCCCATCCTACCTCTGCTTATAGGGCGAAACAAGGTCTATTATTGTACGGTTCGGGTTTTCAACTTTCCACGCAAACCGAGGTCTACCCCTACCCATCCCTGCCAGCAGGGGAAGGACGGTAGCCCCTCCCCCGCTTACATGTGTACTGTCTACACACACACACACACATCAGCTTACATATCAGCAAATTACTTCCCTTATTGTACAAAATGTATTGACACAAATTCGTATATTTTTCAAACTTTTTTTGCTTATAACTTTTAAATAACCAATGAGCGACGATTAAATTATAAGGAAAAGTTACTCAGGGTCATGTCCTTGACAACATATGTCAAGGTCAAGATCATCGGGGTTGACTGTATAAATCGAAATATTTACTGTTTAAAATATACAATAGCATTTTCCAAAGATTAAAAAGTAATTATGCATATTAAGACCCCACCTGCCAATGACCTTGACCTTGACATATGTTGTCAAGGTCACTCTTCTGAGTGACCTTCAGAAGTTTTTAGCCGGCGGTCGTTATTCGTTAAAAAGTTATTAACAAAAAAAGTTTCGAAAATATAGCAGCTATTTTGAGTATTGAGAGGCATAAACGACCAATATTACGTCTTTTTTTTAAGTAGAGAATATCTCGTTTCGCGTGAAAGTTGCTGCTTTACCAAAACACAACATTTAAAGCAGTAAATTGTTGATAAATTGAAGTCTTTTTGTTAAAGCAGAGAATATTTTATTTCGCGAGAAAGTCGCTGTTTTATCAAAACACAACATTTAAAGCAGTAAATTGTTGATAAATTGAAGTCTTTTTGTTAAAGCAGAGAATACTTTATTTCGCGAAAAAGTCGCTGCTTTACCAAAACACAACATTTAAAGCAGTAAATTGTTGATAAATTGTATATTGAATATATGTGAGTATTGGAAGGCATAAATGACTAATATATATATCGAGGAGCAATACCTCGATTTGGCATTGTGTAAACACATTATATTCACTACTTGGCGGAATTTGTTTAAAAAAAAAAACACTTTTAACGAAAGAATTGGTGCTTTCTTTCGTATTATGCGTAGAATGTATCCGCTGTAAAATTAATACACATAATAAACACTAATTAATTACGAGCACTGTCTAATTCATTATGTATATATATATATATAAACAAGCTTGTGTAAAGCGCGCCACGAACCCATGTGACAACTCGTCTCGCGTGGAAAGTATATGCGTGAACTATTTCGACATATATATTAGTCATTTATGCCTTCGAATACTCACATATATTCAATATACAATTTACTGCTTTAAATGTTGTGTTTTGGTAAAGCAGCAACTTTCACGCGAAACGAGATATTCTCTACTTAAAAAAAAAAGACGTAATATTGGTCGTTTATGCCTCTCAATACTCAAAATAGCTGCTATATTTTCAAAACTTTTTTTGTTAATAACTTTTTAACGAATAACGACCGCCGGCTAAAAACTTCTGAAGGTCACTCAGGAGGGTGACCTTGACAACATATGTCAAGGTCAAGGTCATTGGCAGGTGGGGTCTTAATATGCATAATTACCGATTAAAAATATATGTATACAATAGTTTTTTCTAAAAATTTTATGTATGATAGAATGTAGCAAAAATTGATTAGAACATTGTTTCGCACAATGCACAATGCTATGTTGACGGGCGCAAACACTTGGCGTTTTTTTAACATTTTTAAAATAGGTATTTTTATACAGATACCACTTCTCTTTTTATTTTTAATCACATAATTACATATTAATATTCGATGTAGAAAAAAAATAATGACACTTTTATTATATAATAAGACCTCAAATAATCGATTAAGCCTATTAAAAATTTTATTTGTTTAGTCGTTTTTTAGATATGACCATCGTGTCTCCACTCAACTCGATGCTTGAGGTATAGAGACACTTTCGGTCTCGCTGCCCGTGCCGCTGGCGCTTACACTTGACGCGAGACACTTTCGTGTCTCTTGATGTTATATCTACATAAATTCTACAATATTAAAGAGGATTATAATAAAAAAAATCATAAAACTACTGCTACTAGAATACAAAGCTTAATCTCTATGTGTTATCAGCAAGGTTGGGTAGTGTCTAGTTAAAAAGATAAAAGTTAAGTTAAAAAGTTAAAAAGTTAAATATTTTTAACTTAACTTAGTTACATTTTAGACTTTTAACTTTTAACTTAATTTAGTTACATTTTATCGGTAACTATTAACTTTTAATTTAACTTTCTTGAAGTAAACCATGCCATAAATAAAGGCGTCGCGAGATGCCTGCCTACAACTCTACATTTATAGTATAGGACCTTGATTCTCGAGCTCAACTGTGAATTTGTTTACATACGAAACGGCCCAATACTGCGCCAGTACTGGTTGTTGCAGTTCGGGTACTGGCGTAGTACTGGCAACACTACTGGCGCGGTACTGGCGCCAGTACCGGATGATAACTTGGGCCCAATACTGGCAGACAGTACTGGCCCAGCCGTTGTCTACTGGTACTGCCCCAGTACAGGATTTATGATCGGTTTAGTACTGCGCCAATACTGGTTGCCAGGTGCCAGATTTCTGATACAATGCTACGTGCCAGTATCGAGCCAGTATCGAGCCGACACTGATTTCCAATATTCACCCGACATAAAAAAAATTATTTATTTTGAAATTGTATTACTATTTTTTAACTAAATTTGTTTCTTAAGATGCAGTCTATGATTATAAATATTTTCTCGTATTTGAAAAACACACTTACCTTGGTGGAATTCGAACTCGGGACCTCGGGACCTCTGGATCGTGAGCCAACTGCCTTACATGGTAGACTACTTCTTAATTTGATGTAAGTGTTATATACAATCTACATATGTCATAACCAGCGCAAATATATAATTTTTCAAAAATTATCTTAAGAAACAAATTCAGTTTAAAAAGAGTAATAAAATTTTGAATTGGATATATGATATAATATTTTTTAATGTCGGGTGAATGTCAGAAACCAGTGCCGGCTTATTACGAAATTTTGTGTTCGTAAATATATTTATAAAGTTAAAACATCCTTATCAAATCCTTACAAGGGCCTCATTACACAAAAATAAGAAAAACCTTTCTTATGGCATCCTTAATAAATAATGATCGGGACCTCATCCGGTTAGCCCTAATAAATAAGTATTTATGAAGTTAAAATATCCTTATCAAATCTTTACAAGGGTCTTACTAGACAAAAATAAGGAAACCTTTCTTATGGCATCCCTAATAACTAATGATCGGCGCCTTATGTTATGTAAGGCCATCCCTAACAAATTTTTACACGGGTGGCTGATAGAACCTTGGCCGGCAATTGACTGCCGTAGCATCGGCCAAGCGTTGGTCTTCATTGTAATGCCAGATTATTCTATATAGGTAGGCAGTCAGTTATTTGCCAGTGATGGCCCAGTACTGTCTGACAGAATGTTGGGCGACGTACGGCTGCCAACCATCGGCCAAGTGTTGGTCTTCGTTGTAATGCCGGATTATTCTATATAGGTAGGCAGCCAGTTATTTGCCAGTGATGGCCCAGCACTGGCTGATAGAACCTTGGCCGACAATTGACTGCCGTAGCATTGGCCAAGCGTTGGTTTCATTGTAACATCTGGCAACTCCTATATGGGGGGCCATATTCCGTGTAGTGTGATTGGTTGTATGCTTCTAGAAGAATTGACCAATCACAAAGCTCAGAATGCCCCATTTCGTATACGCTAGTCGCAGCACTATTACTTATCTCCGTGAACGCACTAAACGCAGTATAGTCGATCTGGCCACTGGCTTCCACCTCTTTACAACAAACGCTATATTTAATAACACGCTGGACCAGAACCGAAACGAAAACGTGATTATAACTGATCATATCATTCAACATATCGACTGATACATTTGCGACGGAAAAAGATTTCCCTCAGGCACTCAAACGTGCTTTTATACAATATAATACCTCGATACCATCTTCAGCTCATGTTGAACGGTTGTTCAGTGCAGGAGGACTCGTTTCCTCCTGCACTGAACATTCAACAATGAGCTGAAGATGGTATCGAGGTATTATATTGTATAAAAGCACGTTTGAGTGCCTGAGGGAAATCTTTTTCCGTCGCAAATGTATCAGTCGATATGTTGAATGATATGATCAGTTATAATCACGTTTTCGTTTCGGTTCTGGTCCAGCGTGGCGACAAAAAAATTTAACTTTTAACTTTTTAATTGCTAATTATTATTAACTTAACTTTTAATTCAATTAATTTCATTATGGATTAACTTGTATCTTAACTAAGTTAAATTTTCAAGGCTGTTAACTTTAACTTAACTTAGTTAAAAAAAAAAGTTAACTTACCCAACCTTGGTTATCAGGATATGATATGGTTTAGAAAATTATATTAGTTTCTGTAGTCACTAAGTTTAATACAATACTGAGCGTTGAAATACATAATAAACAAAATAAATGGACAATTAATTAGAATCCGCTAGTTTGTCGATTAATATGACCACTTCATTGAGTAAATTTAGATCTCTCGTTTTCAGAACGCGCAAGCGACTTTGAACCTCATGTCAATTAGACTGCTTTCCCAGCGCACATGCCCGCGCATATACATTCAGTAGGTGAGAGAGAAGAAATGATTGTCGTGAGAGTGTGACAGAACGTGAGAGCGCGAAGCCTGAGCATGTGAATGAGTGAGATGACAAGTGAAGAAGACGGGTTGCTGCGCGAAGATTTGGAGATGGCGTACCGATATTCGTGAGGGCGCGGTGATATAATTGCGTTAATTTAACACTATGTATATTTAATATGGATTTTACATACAGAACCGGCGGTCTTACGGACTCGAGGATCTTTCAGAACGCTCTGCATCGCTTTGCGAAATGTTTTGTCAATCTGCATAAACAGTATTTCTTCGTCAGGAAGTTGCGCTACGATATCTTTACTTGAAAAAATTGGAAACAGATACATCCACTGCATTTGCACCTGCAATTAAAAAGAGGGTGATTTAAAATTCAAAGTATAGGTTCCAAATGGAAATCCACAAATATAGAAAACGGGCTAACTAAGAACCAAGCGCGGTAAATGATGCGCAAAAGTTTTTATTTTTATTTTAGATATTTTCCAACCTTGACTGCGCGCCGACTAAATTTGTCAGACTTGAAACACAGCTCCGGTTGGAGTAGTAAAATCCCCCCTACCCCTAATTAAATCAATTCGATTTAAATTTTGGATAAATAAGTTCGGAGATATAAATGGGACATTCCACGTCAACTGAGACAGAGCTATGCCCAAAATTTGTCACGACCAAAAAAATCGTTCCTGGGCTCAAAATGTTCGTACTCTCATGTACTTTCGAAGGTCACATGGCGCTTGCGGAAAATTCAAAATGGCGGTCAATAGGGAGCCCATTAACCCCATTAAATATCACATTTTATCCGGAAAATGACGATCCCCAAAATTTGTCACGACCAAAAAAATTGTTTTAGGGCTCAAAATGTTCGTACTCCCATGTACTTTCGAAGGTCACAAGGCGTTTGCGGAAAATTCAAAATGGCGGATTAAATATGGCTGCCCGTAAAGAAATGTCACTTGATTCGGATGAAACTCGGTACTAGGGGGTTTTCGAGATCGCTAATTCCGAATGTGAAGTCGAAATTTAGAAATTCAAAATGGCGGATTAAATATGGCCGCCCGTAATGCAGAAATGTCACTTGATTCGGATGAAACTCGGTACTAGAGGGTTTTCGAGGTCGCTGATTCCGAATGTGAAGTCGAAATTCGGAAATTCAAGATGGCGGTCAATAGGGAGCCCATTAACCCCATTAAATATCACATTTCATGCGAAAAATGACGATCCCCAAGTTGATGATCATCATTCATTGAATCGTTGTTTGTATCTTGAACATATTTCATATAACATAAAATTGTAATTATGTGGAAAGCTCTCTGCGTTTACCATGGTTGAGACTGTCTTCAATATCAATATTTGAAGCCCGCATTACTTTCTTTTTTTATTTATTTTTTACATTTTATTATTTTTATTTTTGAATTTTTAAAATTTTTAAAATTTTATTTTGTTATTTGTTTGATTAGATATGATAAGATTATATAAGAGAAGAAAATAAATAAAAAAAGAAAGTAATGCGGGCTTCGAATATTGATATTGAAGACAGTCTCAACCCTGGTAAACGCAGAGAGCTTTCCACATAATTACAATTTTATGTTATATGAAATATGTTCAAGATACAAACAACGATTCAATGAATGATGATCATCAACTTGGGGATCGTCATTTTCCGCATGAAATGTGATATTTAATGGGGTTAATGGGCTCCCTATTGACCGCCATCTTGAATTTCCGAATTTTGACTTCACATTCGGAATCAGCGACCTCGAAAACCCCCTAGTACCGAGTTTCATCCGAATCAAGTGACATTTCTGCATTACGGGCGGCCATATTTAATCCGCCATTTTGAATTTCTAAATTTCGACTTCACATTCAGAATTAGCGACCTCGAAAACCCCCTAGTACCGAGTTTCATCCGAATCAAGTGACATTTCTTTACGGGCGGCCATATTTAATCCGCCATTTTGAATTTTCCGCAAACGCCATGTGACCTTCGAAAGTACATGGAAGTACGAACATTTTGAGCCCTAAAACGATTTTTTTGGTCGTGACAAATTTTGGGGATCGTCATTTTCCGGATGAAATGTGATATTTAATGGGGTTAATGGGCTCCCTATTGACCGCCATTTTGAATTTTCCGCAAGCGCCATGTGACCTTCGAAAGTACATGAGAGTACGAACATTTTGACCCCAGGAACGATTTTTTTGGTCGTGACAAATTTTGGGCATAGCTCTGTCTCAGTTGACGTGGAATGTCCCAAATGTAAATAACTTCGGAGATATATGCACACACACACACACACACACACACACACGCACACGCACACGCACACGCACACGCACACGCACACGCACACGCACACGCACACGCACACGCACACGCACACGCACACGCACACGCACACGCACACGCACACGCACACGCACACGCACACGCACACGCACACACACACACACACACACACACACACACACACACACACAATTTAAAGTACATGCTAAAAACTGCGGTCCGATTCACGCTCACGGCGTTGTAAAGAGCGATGCTTTTAGCGCTGTGAGCGTGAATCGGACCGCAGCCTTAGTATGTACTTTAAGTTGTAAAGCGAAGTCCACCCTGCCTATCGGCGGAGGTGGGTGCGGAAGGGGGGGCCAAAGGTCCTTCTTGCACCCCCCCTCCCGCGCGCGTGTGTGTGTGTGTGTGTTCCGGCATGTCGGAAAAAATAGGTATAAAAATAGGTAAAAGAAAATTGATAAAAAAATTGGTAGGGTACATATTTTTCGGGCTCCCCCGATTGATTATCACTGTCAGAGTCACAACAAAGGTTTATATCAAGAAAACCGCAAGAAAATATCAAAATTTGGAAAAGGCCCTATTGTAAATAATTTACCAAAAAGAGTACTAATTTTTTGAATGGTTAGTTTATTACATATTCAGAAAGTAGCAAAAGTTTTAATTTTATAAAAAAATCAAATTAATAAAAAAAATTTTTTTATAAAGTTAAGATTAAGCAATGCGGCAGTTTTGCGACACCAAATATACAAAAGGTAATTGATCACATGGCTATGTTACTGCATAAATGTCGAGACGCTACCAAGCTTAACCGGAATTTTTACGTCAAACAAGCGCTCAAGTAAAATATTTCAAAAATCAAATCAGTTTTCATACATGAAAATTTAAAGACATTCTTCTTACATATGAGGGTGGTTTGATAAGTTTGGTTTTGTATGAGATGGCATTACAATCCATTTGGTGACGTGATGCCTGGAAAGTTCCACTTTTCAAACTCCCCCAGGCCAAATTTCAACCAAAAGTAACGCGTTGTTCACGTTCGATAGTCGTTTGAGCGAGTAGTTTGGCAGTTAACACAAAAAAAAAACGATTTTTTTCCCCAAAAATGTGATCCCAACCAAATGGATTGTAACACCATCTCATACAAATTTACCAAACTTATCAAACCACCCTCGTAATATTAATAAAAGCTTTTGATTGCGATTAGTTAAAAAAAATTGATGCTATCAATCCCGAGACTTCAAAATCTTTTAGGCAAAAAGATGACATTCTTTTGCGTTTTAGTTTCAATTTCAGTCATATGCACGGATACATTCATAGCAATATTATGCAAGAAAAATTTTGTCCCTCAAGAGGTTTTTATATATAATTCCTACAGCAACGCGAATTTCTTCGGTCTCGCCATCCGAAGAAGCGGGCCGCAAATTGCACGGTACTCGGGCGGACGCCCGACAAAAAGGCAGTATCCACGATAGCTTAGCGGTATCTCAGGTAATATGGACGCCAGGTGCTAAGGTTCGCACCTCGTTATGGTAACTTAGACGCAAACGAAATACTTCAGGGCGTGGTCTCTTTCTATTGGGATTCCGGGTATTGGAGAGGCAGCGTAGCGCAATCAATCACACCAAATAAATAATAATAATAATAATATATTTAAGAAAAGTATACAGTAGGCAGTGTTCTAATTTCAACGCGCAAATCCCGCGAAAACGATAGGGGAGACCGGGGCTATGTGTTTACACTTTACGCTTTTTTTAAGTTTACTATAAAACTACTAAGGATATTTGGCTAAAATTTTAATGGTGTAACCTTTCAAAATTGCGGTAATTATGCATATTAAGACCTCACCTGCCAATGACCTTGACCTTGACATATCAAGTTGTCAAGGTCACCCTCCTGAGTGACCTTCAGAAGTTTTTAGCCGGCGGTCGTTATTCGTTAAAAAGTTATTAACAAAAAAAGTTTCGAAAATATAGCAGCTATTTTGAGTATTGAGAGGCATAAACGACCAATATTACGTCTTTTTTTTTTTTAAGTAGAGAATATCTCGTTTCGCGTGAAAGTTGCTGCTTTACCAAAACACAACATTTAAAGCAGTAAATTGTTGATAAATTGAAGTCTTTTTGTTAAAGCAGAGAATACTTTATTTCGCGAAAAAGTCGCTGCTTTACCAAAACACAACATTTAAAGCAGTAAATTGTTGATAAATTGAAGTCTTTTTGTTAAAGCAGAGAATATTTTATTTCGCGAGAAAGTCGCTGCTTTACCAAAACACAACATTTAAAGCAGTAAATTGTTGATAAATTGAAGTATTTTTGTTAAAGCAGAGAATACTTTATTTCGCGAAAAAGTCGCTGTTTTACCAAAACACAACATTTAAAGCAGTAAATTGTTGATAAATTGCATATTGAATATATGTGAGTATTGGAAGGCATAAATGACTAATATATATGTCGAAATAGTTCACGCATATACTTTCCACGCGAGACGAGTTGTCACATGGGTTCGTGGCGCGCTTTACACAAGCTTGTTTATATATATACATAATGAATTAGACAGTGCTCGTAATTAATTAGTGCTTATTATGTGTATTAATTTTACAGCGGATACATTCTACGCATAATACGAAAGAAAGCATCAATTCTTTCGTTAAAAGTGTATTTTTTTTAAAACAAATTCCGCCAAGTAGTGAATATAATGTGTTTCCACAATGCCAAATCGAGGTATTGCTCCTCGCATATCCCTCCATAATCGTTCTATATTTTGAGTGTGAACACCAGTTTGCGGGTCCACAAAATTTTCGGTATGATTAACCACGTAATGGGTGTAATCATAATTACTCAGAGTGTCGTATGCACGCCAGCAATCAGAATAAATTATTGAGCCATGAGCAATTCGACGCTTAATGATGTCGACGAGAGTGATACCGGTGCGATCCTTGACGGGCACGATAAACATTTTGCCACTGACTTATTCAATGGCACCGAATACCCACTGACCTTTGATGATTCGTCCCCTATTATATTTGCGCTTTCCCACTTTTGCCTCGTCAATCTCGACGATAACGCCTGATCCACCAAGTAATTCTTCGTCAGTTATAATCCACTGTTGAAATAACTGTAATAGGACATTTTCATTAGACTAGTAGTTATAATTTTAAAATTAACAAAAAAAATGGAAAAATATATTAGATTAAAAAGTTATAAACTCATGTAGAACAATTATAGATAGCAATTATACAATTATAAAGCAGCAACTTTACGATTTTCCCTAAGAATATTTTCAGCGCTTTAAAGTATAATAACTTTCTATTTTACTTACCTCCCGACAGAAATTGGTCCAATCAACGACACTGTGTGCAGATAAACACAACTGTTCTTGGAGAAATGTTTGGCGTGGTAGATGCATCATTAAAAAATAAGCGATGAATCTGCAAATTTTCACCATTCCAAGACGTCCGTGGGAAAACCAAGTGCCAGCTAAAGCACTTTTCCCAAATGTACAAACAACTCGTCGCTTTTTCTTCTTGCAGTGTTCGACATAATACTTGTTTCGACATTTGAATTTTAACGATTTATCATCAAAATCAAGTTCGATAATATTACTGCATTTTGGACACGTAATGCGATCGCGAATAATTCCTTTTTCACACAAAAACCTAATCAAGGCTGCGTAGTCGTACGTTAAATGTAGAAAATTATGTAGAAACATGTTTGCCTTTCAGCGTCTACACCAAAACTGGTAAATATGCATAAAAGGTCGAACCTCACCGATGACCTTGACCTTGACATATGTTGTCAAGGTCACCCTCCTGAGTGACCTTCAGAAGGTTTTAGCCGGCGGTCATTGTTCATTAAAAAGTTATAAACAAAAAAAGGTTGAAAAATATAGCAACTATTTTGAGTATTGGAAGACATAAATGATTAATATGTACACGTCGACATAGTTCACACATACACTTTTCACGCAAGACGAGTTGTCACATGGGTTCGTGGCGCGCTTTACAAGCTCGTTTATTGTATATCGCCACAAATATTCACACAGATGATTCAAGCAGTTAAGTATCACACTGGGAGTTTGTTTAGTTTTATTATGCGGAGGAAGGGGCTCCGCCTGCGGCGGAGTCCCTCCCCCGCCTATTTGTGTACTGTTTATACACATGTACTATACACATGTATTATATATACACATGTGCATAAACAGTACACAAATAGGCGGGGGAGAGCCTCCTCACTGATTTTAGGACACGCCTTCGGCGTATAGATTAGTGACGCGCTTTAAAAGTATTTAAGTGTTTAAAGCGCGTCAACTAATCTATGTAAGTTAGTGACGCGCTTTAAAAGTATTTAAGTGTTTAAAGCGCGTCAACTAACCTATGTAGGTTAGTGACGCGCTTTAAAAGTATTTAAGTGTTTAAAGCGCGTCAACTAACCTACATAGGTTAGTGACTGCTTGAATTAAAATGCTTGATTATTGGCCCCCCCCCCCTTGGACGAAATACGCAAAATTTTAAGTACGCAAATTAAATAGGAGAGACCGGGGCTAAACAGTCTGGTTTCTTTCGGTGCCGATTTTTAACAACAAAATAAATAATTTTAGTTAAATGTGGTATACCACTGTAAAGAGTGAACCTTTAGCTACAAAATTTATTAAGGAAATTTTTATCTACGTCGCTTTGTTTAACCGGTATAGAGCAAAAACGACAACGGTGGAAAAATTGAAATTTCAAAAATGCCGGGGCTAATCGGTCCCCCCCGGGGCTAATCGGTCACACTGCATTTTCAATACATATACGTACATCTAATCCTGAAAAATGATAGGATACATTTTAATAATTGTTTTTTAAGAAAAAAATATAAAAATTTATTTAAAATTTTTATGCGAAACATTATTAAAAAATAATTGTTTTACCTATTCCATAAAACAATTTAGGCACGTAAATGCAGAGGTTAACCAAATCGTAAACTCCCCAACGGCACGTCACATTGTCAACGCGGGCAACCACGGGGAACACGCGTGACGGCGTTCCGGTGCCATAGGATCAGCGCGGACCCTCGAGCAACCTAACCAAGCCGCGTTTCTCGGGGGGGAGCGATAAATAGCGACAGGGGGGTTAGAAAAGCTCGCGGTGGAGCGCGACCATTTTACCGACTCGACGGCGTCCTCGCGCCGATTCCTCGACGCGCCGACGACGACGACGACGACGGCCACGACCACCACGACGACGACGGCCACGACCACCACGACGACGACGGCCACGACCACCACGACGACGACGACGACGACGACGACGATGACCACCACCGACACCACCACCACTACAACGGCGGCGACAATGACGCCGAGACGATGCGGCGAACGCTGGACGATGCGGTAGCACGCGCGACTGTCACTGACACAACGACCAACAACGCAACAACGACGATTTACCGCGGCCGGGAGTCGGGACGATCTACCGCGCGCGCGGCATGTCAACTCTCGCGCGGAAATCGCGGGATCTCAGAGCCGTGCCGTGCCTCGCCGTACCTCGCCGACGTGCCGTGAGCGCGAGCGATCTCGAAAACAACGGTCCTTCTTTTCGGTCGGCCAAAACACCCGTTTTGCGACGATACGTGCGTACCATTTCCCTCTTACACAAACTGACGCACGTGCAAGGGAAGACAGAATCACGCTCGAGGGAAACCTAACCTGAAATCGCCGTGAGCTGAAGTCGTGCGCCCGGCGCGCCACAGTAACGAGATTAGCCCGATTAGCCCCGGGTGCTTGTAGACTGATTAGCCCCAAACACAAGTTTCAGGTTTGATCGCCCATGAAATATTAGACATCAACAATAATGAAAAAACTACACTGGATTCGTGTTCAGCATGCATTACTCTTTATAATTTACTGCCTCCACGCATACACTTTTCGCGCGAAACGAGATGCCACATGGGTTTACAACTTTCCACGCGTGAAAAGTTCACGCATGTACTTTGTAAGGCACACTATGTGTCTAGTTTAAAGGATGTGGAGCCCTCCGCAGGGGGGCGGAATCTACTGCCTCCACGCATACACTTTTCACGCGAAACGAGGTGCCACATGGGTTTACAACTTTCCACGCGTAGAAAGCCCACGCATGTACTTTGAAGGCACACTATGGGTGCGTTCGGGGAACTCGCTACCACGCTACCAACGCTAACGCAATTAACTCCGTTCATGGAGCCATGATAGCGCTAGCGAATGCGAGCTCCATGAACAGCAGTAGCGTACTAGCGTAGCGTTTCGTAGACCCCTGCGCCGCCAAATTTGAAAAGCTGAGTTAATAGATGCTGCTGTATCAATTACTTCTTTAATATTTTCAGGGCAGAAGTTGAGAGTAGTATGTGTGTAAATGAATACGATTCATTCGTAGTAAAACAACTTAAAAAAACTATTTTATGAAACTCATGTTTGCAAAGCACTTCTGGATCCGACTCTTCAAAGTGTTAGAAATGTTGCTGAATATCTCGCAGACAAGCAGCAATCTCCTGAGAAATTTTTAATATATATGATCCACAAAATGGTTCCCCTGAATATTAGAAATGAGCAGGTTAGATTATTTTTATATTTTATTTATTAACATTGAGCGACGTTTTAGATTAGATCATATTTTAACAAATATTTTTATTTTAGTAAAACTTATTGTCCAGTTGAGTGACATTGTTTTTATATAAAATGAGAAATATAATTAAATATATTTTTTAATAATATATCCATATTCGGTTTTATTTGATTATATGCTATATAAAATTAATTTATACTTTTAATACAATAAAAAAAATTAGTGTATATGAATTTTGTCCATTAAGCTATATATATAACTTTTATTACAGTTTTTATAAACTATATATCTAAGCAATACCTAGTCTAGGTAATTTACAGTATCTAGATTTACAAAATCTAGGCTTAATATTGTAATTAAGCCTAGTATATATAAGTCTTACATAGTTTATATTTGCAACAGCTTCTATATTAATCACCAAATATAAAATTATTATTTTTATGATATATATAAGTTAGATTTTCATGTTTAGTTCTACTTTTTCATAATAGGCATCTGATAAAGAAGCAGATTATTTTAATAAGTCGTGTGAGCTTCTTGGAGTTAAAAAATTACGATTGGAGTTGGCTGCGAAACATACAAGCATTATTCCTCCTGAAGATCCTATTCTTGTCGAAGTTAAAAAGTATTTACATATGTCAGAATCTATTATCGAAGATCCTCTACAATGGTAGAATAAAATGAAGTTGTCACTGCCGAATTTGTACAAATTGGTATGCTGCATTTATGCCATACCGATTACAAGTTCAGCATCTGAACGCGCGTTTTCTTCTGCAGGTTTGCTTATCACAGCAAAACGTTCTTCGTTAAAACCATCAAAATCTAATAAAATATTATTTATTCACGATAATTTCACATTAATAAAAGATATGTATTTAAAGTCAGTAAAATAAGTTTTACATTAAGTATAATTTATATTATTCATATTATTTATACAACTTAATATGTGAAGAAATGTTTAATAAGTAAGAGAGAAAGAAGTCTGATATCTGATGGTTATACAGTGAATTACATTTTATTTTTGTTACGTATGATGGTCAGGAATAACATTTTAAGATAAATTTTATTTTCTTTTGTGAAAGAAAAGATATTAGTAATGCTAATAAAGTGATCGTATTTTGAAAACAAGTGCTGAGTATTTATTGTTTGCTATTTTTGTTCATATTATTTATGAAAAGTTAAAATTAAACTTTATTTAAGTCAGGAGGATTTAAAAAAATGTACTAACGCCGCCGTTCGCCGTCGCTGCCGATAAATTATCATCCGCCAATTCCGCCGCCGCTGAAAGAGAAAATTATCGGCGAACTTTGCCGTCGCCAAACTATTTTGCTTCAAACGCCGCAATTCACTACCATTCACTATTGCGCTGTTCATAGAGCCTGTAAACGCTAACGCTATTAATGCACTACCTCGGAAGGAAGAGCGTTGGTAACGAGCAGTTATGACGTATAACACTACTAGTAATGACGTCACGACAGCGTTTGGTAGCGCTATCATAGAGCTCCCCGAACAGCCAGTAGCGCTAGGTAGCGCTAATAGCGTCTCCCCGAACGCACCCTATATGTCTAGTTTAATAATAGTGGAGCCCCCCGCAGGGGGGCGGGACCTACTGCCTCCACGCATACACTTTTCACGCGAAACGAGGTGTCACATGGGTTTGTGGCGTGCTTTACGAGCTCGTTTAAGGGGATCCTAAAGCGAAGGCCGAACTTCCTCGATGTCAATAATGTCAACATTTCTAATCCTGTTTTCTCTATATCTGTCCTTGTTTAACTATAGTAATCTGTCCTTGTTTGATCGCTGCGCCATCTCTCGCTACACGCAATACTGCTTAGCCTATCAACCTGCATGTACTTTTGCACAAAATAGTAGCGAAGGCTCAAACTTTTTTGTTACGTTATTAATTTTAGTTTTTCATGTACGGTATTCTTTGTTCACATTATACCAATGGCGCGTGTATCTTATTTTGTACATACAAACTGTACAACTCCTGTATTAAGCAAACGTTTACGGTAGGTGACAGCTCAAAAATGTATTTTTTAATTTTTTTCGATTTTTGTCTTGAAATAAACACTCGCGCGATGTGTTTTCGTGCATATTTCAATTGTGTATAAATTTTTTTAACTTTTGTGCAGTCTACTCAAAGTTGGAGCCCTCCCTGCAATTGTCGGTAATTTGGGTCAGTTTAGGATCCCCTTAAGTAGAGGTGGTATTAAACAATATGTTGAGATTCCCGCCTGTAGGATCGAAAGGTTCGGTATGGGAAATTAAGATCGTAAGATATTGACTATAACATAATACGAATTTATTGAACAAGTGAATCTATCCGGCGCGCACGGAACGTGATAGTACACAACACAAGTAACGTGTCCGCGATCGTTCGAAAGAGTGAAGAGCGAGAGACGGTGAGGTCTCGATAACGCATGATGCGTGAACGTGCCCAAAAGGGGGAAGGTATTTCGCGCGCACCTGTAGACGTTAGATGTCGTTACCATGATCCGTCCGAATAATACAGAAAGAATGCCAATGTACGATGTGCACAGAAATAAATGAGCGTATTCAACACTCCCACTCACACAGTACATTATTCACACTCAAAACATACCAATACACTCTCTCAACATTCTGAATCTATCTTTCCTCAACGCTTTTGTAAATAGATCTGCGAGTTGCATATCGGTATTCACGTATTTCACATCTATCTCGCCGTTATCGTATTTTTCCCGTATGAAATGGTACCGAACACCGATGTGTTTGGTCCTTTTATGAAACTCGGGATTCTTAATGAGGCGTATTGCGCTCTGATTATCCACGTTTAAGACAATCGGACCTTCACATCGGTATTCAATGTCTTTGAGCAGTTGTTTTAACCAAACTGCTTCCTTTGTTGCAGTGCATGCCGATACATATTCTGCCTCGGTCGTACTTAACAAAACAATATTTTGTCGTTGTGATCCCCAAATCACTGGACCGCCGTTCAACAAAAATATATAGCCGGAAGTAGATCGTCGCGTGTCGACGTCGCCCGCATAGTCCGCATCTGAGTACGCAACTGGAAATGAATTTGTTCCCTCGCTCCGATAAATTAATGATAAATCTCTCGTTTCTTTCAGATAGCGAATTATACGTTTTACCGCTTCCCAGTGCTCTCGAGAATAATTACACATGTGACGACTGACTACATTTACCGCGTATGAAATGTCAGGGCGACTTACAATTGCCAAAAAGTTTAGACTTCCGACTGCCTCCTGATAAGGCACTTTTGAGTCAAAATCATTATTTTTCTCAGCAGACGTCAGACTCACATTCGGATCTGCCGGTACGCTCAGAGGTCGCGATTCGATCATATTGAATCGTGCAATGATTTTATCAATATATCTGTGTTGATGAATCGACATTGTTTTAATCTTACGATCACGCTCAAATTCTAAGCCCACGAAAATGTTCGATTTCTCCACTGTTATGTCGAATGACTTGCGAAGCGCATCTAAGATAACGTCAATTGCATCTATATTTTTCGCTAAAATTAGACCATCGTCTACAAACAATGCGAGGAATACAATCAAACCGTTAATTACACCTTTATAGATGCATTTATCTGCATCGCAAGCTTCAAAATTAAATTGTTTCAAAAATGACTTAAACTTTAAATTCCAACAGCGCGACGCCTGCTTCAACCCGTACAACGCTTTCACTAGCTTGCACGCGACACTTTTACCCTTCACATTCAACCCACTTGGCACTTTCATGTAGATTTCTTCAGACAGCTCCCCATAGAGGAAAGCCGTTTTGATGTCGAATTGACCGATCTCCAGATCCATCTCCGTCGCAACAGCCAGTAGGACGCGTAGACTGTCGTATCTCACGACAGGGGAAAACGTCTCCTTGTAGTCGACTCCTGCTTGCTGCGAAAAACCTCTGGCACAAAGGCGTGCCTTGTAACGTTGAATGTCACCGGACGGTGACCTTTTGACCTTGAAGATCCAACGAGAATCGATGGTCTTCTTCTCCTTGGGAAATGGAACAATGGACCAAGTTCCATTTTTCTCATGAGCGTCGAGCTCATCTTGGATGGCGCGCTGCCATTCCGCTGCATCTTTACCGTTAACGGCTTCGTTGTATGTAGCTGGCTCATGAAATTCGACAAAATGTGCTTCGAATCTCTCGGGAGGATGCATTAATTGACGATCTCTCAATCGGGGCAATCTGTCATGCCCTTGCACTTGCTCAGCATTCACTCCCACTGGAACGATGTCGTCTTCTTCTGCTGGAGCGATGTCATCTTCTTCTGCCGGAACAGGAACCGCTCTCGCCGGCATCTCGAACTTGATGTCGACTGTGTCTCTTTTCTTGTTGTCACAAGTCGATGTCTCGTTGAACGTGACGTCTCTGCTGACGTAGAGTTTCTTCGACGAGGAATCATACAGTCGATAATTTCGCGACTCTCCTTGATAGCCGACCAAAATTGCTTTCTTGGCTTTTGCATCCAGTTTTGTTCGCTGTATTTTCGGTACATGCGAATAGGCTTCTGATCCAAACACCCTGATGTGCGAAAGATCAGGCTTCTTGCCGTGCCAGACCTCATATGGTGTTGCTCTCTCAACTTGAAATGTCGCCGTCCTGTTAATGACGTAGACTGCCGTGTTGACGGCTTCTGCCCATAGAAATCGTGGTAAACCTTTGGCCTCGAGCATCGTCAAAGCTGATTCGACAATTGTCCGATTGTCGCGTTCTGATCGCCCATTTTGCTCCGGTGTGTACGGTGCCGTGGTCTCCAGCTGGATACCTCTTTCTGCCAGAAACTGCCTCACTGGATTGTTTATATACTCGCGTCCGTTATCGACCCTGAGGGTTTTGATTGGTTTATTAAATTGATTTCTTACCAACTGTTCGTACTCACGAAAACGATCTAGCACATCTGACTTATGCTTAATGAAGTAAACGTGTCGATACCCGGACGCATCATCCTTGAAGGACACGTATAATCTCGCTCCTCCCAGGGAATTCACTGACATGGGGCCGCATACATCGCTATGGATGAATTCACCTGGCTCCCGTCTCGTTCGCGTTTTGTTTTTCGGAAACGTGAGTCGATGTGATTTTCCGATTTGACATGGCGCACAGAAGAAATCCTTTGTATCATCTATTTTCATGCCGTTAGTCAACTTGACTGAATTCTGTACTGCTCGCTTGTTTATATGACCCAAGCGGTCGTGCCAAAGTCGCAGGCTGTTTTTCTCCGTCGTCGTCGTGTGTACTTCGTCTTGGACTTTGCTCGCTGGTTCGATGTACAGTCTGTACAATTGGTTGCTCTGCTTGACACCCTCTATAATGGCTTTACCATCACGCACAATTCGAATGGATTCTTTTGTGAGCACCACTTTCAAGCCTTTTTCCGTGCACAGCCCGAGAGAAAATAAGTTCTTTCGGAAGTTCGGGACATACGCCACGTTTTCGATATTAAAGTTTAGCCATTGTCCGTTAACCAAACTTTTGATTGGCACTGTACCGGAACCATTCACCGCGCACGCGCCATCGTCACCGAGAACGATGGATCCCGAGCACTCTTTGAAATCTGAGAACCAATCACGACGAAATGTTATATAGCGCGAACACGCACTATCTCCGTACCACGTGTCTCGAGTATCATTATTCAAGAATCGTTCTTTTTCGCGATTTACAGTACTTAACGCGAACACGTCCTTTGGCTCGAAACTCTCGACAGCGACGAGGGCACTTACGTTGGCTTCGCCATCTTTGTCACCGTTATCACTCTTCCGCTTCCGACACGATCTGATCAAATGCCCGGTTATACCGCAATAATAGCATTTGACTGTCTTGTTCGATTTTTTGCACGAATCACTTTTCCCTGTTTTCTTCGCGCTTGATGCGTTTGGATTTACTGCACTCAAAGCAGCAGCTTTGTCATCGTCGTTCGTTAGTCTGTTCTCTTCCTTGATTAACCGTTCACGTAAATTATCAACTGTTTGATTTTCTAATGCCACACTGTCCCATGCGGTCACCAACGCGTTAAACTTCGAAGGAAGACTACCGAGTATCTTGGCCATCAACGCCGTATTCGAGATCCGTTCTCCAAGATCTCTAAGTTGACGCGTCATGTTCTCAACCTTCGCTATGTGTTGAGCTACACTGTCACACGAGCTCATGCTGTAGGCATGAAATTTCTGATTCAAATGTAACAGATTCGACGCTGAAGTCTGTTCGTGGATACTTGTGAGTTTATCCCACATCCCTTTAGCAGTGTCACACGTTATTAAGTATTCGAGTTGCGAATACTCGACTGTTGTGGACATTAAGCACATAGCGGCGGCATTGTTCATCGTCCAGGCGGCGAATGTGGCGTCCAAGGGTTTCGGTGGAACTATCGTTCCATCTACGTAGCTTTTGAGCCCCTTCGCCACCAATGCCGTGGTGATCTGGAATTTCCACAGCTGGAAATTTGTACCGTCAAATTTCGTAATCTGCTTAACGTTGACGTTGGCCATTGTTTATAACCCGCTAAAAATTTGTCCACGATTTCTGTTCTTTCCGTCACTATATAGCGCACGGAGGAGTCACTATTGCTCGAACGAAAATGGCGCGACCACGTTGTCGATCAACGAGTCGCCCGTTCACTTTCCCGATCACACCGTTGAAACTCACTCGCACAATTTTCCGATACCGAAGCCAGACACCGTGCCTGGGCCCATAACCTGTTGAGATTCCCGCCTGTAGGATCGAAAGGTTCGGTATGGGAAATTAAGATCGTAAGATATTGACTATAACATAATACGAATTTATTGAACAAGTGAATCTATCCGGCGCGCACGGAACGTGATAGTACACAACACAAGTAACGTGTCCGCGATCGTTCGAAAGAGTGAAGAGCGAGAGACGGTGAGGTCTCGATAACGCATGATGCGTGAACGTGCCCAAAAGGGGGAAGGTATTTCGCGCGCACCTGTAGACGTTAGATGTCGTTACCATGATCCGTCCGAATAATACAGAAAGAATGCCAATGTACGATGTGCACAGAAATAAATGAGCGTATTCAACACAATATAAGTTAGTCAATTATCTGTGTGAATATTTGTGGCGATATACAATAAAAAGAATTGGAGGAGACCCATTAGTTGCACACTCTTCATTTTCAATAAGTTGTGTAAATAAGAATAAAAGATTGAAAAGTTCTCCAATTTTGGATGAAGACGTGGATGTTTCGGTAGCGACATTTTGATACTAAATTTTACACTGCCTAGTGTACACTAGACTTGTATACTACACGTTTGAATAATAATAACACGTCAAACAAAGAGATTAGTATGAATAGAAATGTTGTGAGTAAAAGGTAGGGGGGGCAGGTTAGAGTTGCCTAGGGGTCACTGCTAATTCTGTGTATATTATTATACTATGTGATAAATTATATAAATTGATATCTCGAAAACTATGTATCGTAGCTCATTGTGGTTTGCGGCATTCTTTTTCTCAGCGAAAGATCTATGTAATATACCTATCAAATTGAGGGGCCCCGGAAATAACATTTTTGCCGTTTCTGTTGTACCCTCAATTTTTTAATCTTTTTTTTTGTATTTAGGGCCTTTACTTTATTTTCGGCAGCGTTTGAAATAAAAAATATTCAATAATTTAAGACAAACTCACATATTTAACTTGACGCCCGGGAAAAAAGAATTAGATCTGTCGAGATATGACCAGATCCGATTCATCAGATCAGATATAATTTGATCTGCAAATTGTCTCTATCTGGCCAGATCTGAACAGATATAATCAGATCTGACCAGATATAATTTGATCTGCCGAAATATAATTATTTACCGAATGTATTCAGATCTGCTTAGATATAATTAAAAATTATGAAGGAATGTAAAATGCTATAAAACCATAAATATATCGACGGCACGGCGTCTAACGGTCGAACATGAGTTTCGCGAGTTCGATGTCGAGACTCGGAATCGTCTGTAGACGACTTAGGTACCTGGCGGGGTGTTGTACTCGGTAGAGCAGTTACCACGCTGCGATCTGTTGAGACTCAGAACCATAAATATATTTAATTCAAAATTGTGTGCTATTTTATTATAAACGTGGACTCCCCGATACAACGATATAAGTTGTGCCGTACACTTGATTTATAGTCCGTTTTTATACCATCGTTTGTCATATTTTAAATACAAGAAACGGATCTTATCGAATGCCATCTATCGGATGATCCGACATTTGCATGTATAACCAGTAAATAATTCTTATTAATTAAAGTAAAAAAATGTAAAGTCTCTAATAATTCTTATTCGAGTTGGTAATTATTTATGCAAGTCTCCAAATAACTTCAACAAAAATTTTTAATGTAATCTAACTATTAAATAATAATCAAATTGAGAATTTTTTTACTTTTGTTTATCCATCATCTATAAGCTTACAATGTACGAAATAACTTATATTTCTGTGATTGTCTTTGATGAGCGAGCGTGGCGTAGCAGACAGCGCACTGATCTGCTAAACCAAAGATCTCAGGTTCGAATCCAGTCCTGGTAGAACCAAAATAAATAAACAGAATAATAACTTCTCTTTTCGCCAGTGATAGAATAATAATTAAAGTAACTTAAATCGACTGTGACTGGCAATATATAACGTCTTTCCGATATGAACATAGAAAAAACTGTGAGCCAACTCGCATTGTCGGATTCACACAGCACTTTTTCGGATCAAACATCGAGACATTATTAATTTCGACCATGGCTTTTGGTCAGTTGATGTAATTTCTAAGTTGAATAGTTTAAAATTTTTATTGCGAAAAAATATTGCAAAATATTGCAAAATAAATAAATTGTATCGCTTGTCTCTCCTCCTCGACGGAATGGCAGCCCGTCAGGAATATCCCTTGCCTCGAAACCCCCTGTACCTTGCCGTTCGGATTCGGCGTTAAACTGTCCCATGTGCTTGTGTACAACCTGCGTGCGCACCACTTTGCAAGCACATGACTTTGGGGGATGCCTAGGTCCGACTCGGACTGTTGCGCCATTGAAATAAATATCTAAACAGATACACTTAGATCTGGATTGTTTCGATGAAATTCAATCACAGATATGATTCGATCTGAACAGATATAGTCCGATTTGAGCAGATATGGTCCGATCTGAGCCGTCGAAGACCATATTACACCCCGTAGTTATATATAGTTATATATGAGCATATATGACTAGATCTGCGCAGACATGAGAAGTCATATCTGAGCATATCTGACTACATAAAATTTGTTCTGCTAAGATATAATTTAATCTGGTCAGATCTAATCCTTTTTTTCGGGCGTGTAGTATTTTTAAAATAAAAATTTGGTGACGATTTTTGAATCGCAGGATCAAGTAGCTGCTTGTAGGTCACTTTTTTACAGTAGCGAGTGAGAGCCCGAACATTTATTCCAAAGTCTAACGCTGTTTTTGCGTAAAGATTTTCGCTCGATTTTTATTCTTTTAATCGCTCTAAGATAATTTTATTGGATATGTCTACCTTATCCGTCTTTACTCTTAGCTGGAACTGTGGGGTACGTATTAAGGGGTTACACCACTGTAGAAGTCTAAAATAAAGCGTTTTTTTGCGATTTTTTTTGCATGGAAGGTAAAGTAAGAGGATAATAATATTCAAGGATGTAATTTAATCATGTTTTTAAGTGTTCAAAAAAAAATATTTATTCAATAATAGTACAAAATGGCGACGCTGCAGCCATTCTCCCGAGGCATGTTTAATTTGACGCGCTCTGCGGCACGCAGTATAACTGACATAAATTTGAATCTAGAAAAAAACAAAAAATTTTCTCTTAATATACATAAGTATAGCTAGAGAAATACGTAGGGGATTTTGAAAATATTAATTTTTGTGTGATTGGCGAGCATTTGAAGTAAACAGTTCAATTTTTGACCAAAAAAAGAGGCAATCATTTGTTAATAAATAATGTTAGAATCAACTTATCGAAAATCCCGTACGTATTTCTCTTCGGAATGTTATTTTAAAGATATGGTCAAAATTTGGAGTGAATAGAATGAAAATTGTTGGACTTATGCTGCGTGCCGTTTTAAAAAATCGTGTTTCGAGAAAAACGCCTTTAAAGTTTTGAGATGTGTTATGGACGGGAAAAAATGAAAAATTTGACTGTTTAAAATTTTTTACCATTAATCTGCTATCCCTGGACCATAAAGCTGCCCTTCCCTGTTTAAATATTCCTCCTCATTTTCTTTCCTCGTCGATTTTATGCTGGTGCGTCCCTGTTTTGCCGCATCTATCAAAGACTGCTCGGCGTGCTTGATCCGCATAGCATCGGCTTCAAGGCAAAAATTGTATGCTTGGAGGCCAATATCCATCTCCAAAACTTTCTTAATTCGCAGAATGTTAGTCAAACCGTCGTTAAAATTACACACAGCAATATCAGTCGCTACTTGCAATACTTTTTTGCCACTTGAGTAGGACTTAGGAGCCAGGTTCCAAACAGTTGCATGGAAACTTTCGTTGCAGTTTTTAGTGTATTAGAGAAGTTAGAAATCAAAAGGAAAGTCATTAGGCTGTACCCTTCCAGCAGGTATCTACGTGCCGCAGGTAGTCGTTTCGGAGCAGTCCGACGCGCTTGGGGAAAAAGCTCGAAATTTCAAAGAAAAAAATTTTGTACAGGTATAAAACTTTTTTTCCCTTATTCTAGAAGGTTCAAAGCATCTTTTAAGCCAATAAAAAAATCGATTTTTTGAAAATTCTACAGTGGTGTAACCCCTTAAACGCCCCAGCCTAGTTCTGCAGCTCTAATTTAAGCCCCCCTATAGTACGAAAATGATACTAAAAAATGGAAGAGTTAAAATATAAGAGTTGTGAATTTTTTAGTGAAAACAGTCATTTTTTCGTTTTCTTTTACGTTCTCCAATTTCTTTCATACTTAATATTACATTTTATCAAAATAACCTATGACATTTGTTAAAACAACATTTAAAGACTCTCTTGGAATTTTTTTAAGTAAAAAAATCAATAACTTCCTCGCAGCAAGTATTTCAGTAGTGGGGTTTGAAACGGCCCCAGTGTGCCAGCTATGTGATTCTGGTGAAGTGTGCCAGCTAAGGGTTAAGGAAAGTCTTTCTTTTGTAGTTACGCACCATTATCTATTTATAAAAGAACAATCCGTCATTGAAATGTGGACACATTGTCTCATCAAAAATAGGACAGATAGCGCCGGCCACGTTTTTCAGTCTTTAACATGTTGCCAATTTTAAATTATGCAGAATTAATATTTGACGCTTCTCATACCTGATAACTATATATTAATTGATAATATTATGAATTGCTTACTTTAATTTAAGTACTGTTAATTTAAACTACTGTTTAACTCGCACAGCAAATTTTTCGACCGTCGAAAAATGTGAATAACTATTTTCGCTTTTATTTTAACATATATAGTCTACGAGAGGCATCGCAAGAAAACAAACATTTAAATCTTTTACGTAGGGCATTTTTCAACTATTTGTTACAATAGTAGAGACATCTGTCTCTTAAAACTTGAGATAGCAGTACTGTGGACACATAGCCCCCGTAGACAGATAGCCCCGGTCTCCCTTACGCAACGCACGAAACGTTAATCTTGATATCTCGGACACAATAACGCATGCGTTAAGTGATCCCTCGACAAACGATACAAAGACGGTAAACAACGCGGTACAATAAATTGTAATCATCGTATCTCACGCAGAACTAAACGGCAACCTACGATAATCTTCAATAGATCTCGATAGATTCCACGACGCGACAATACATAAATCTCGAAAGATTCCACAACACGAAAATATGCGAATCTCGATAGAGTCCACAATACGGTATACGTGAATATTGATAGATTCCACAATACAGTAATACGCGAATATGATAGACTCGATACGAAACGACAGACTCAACGATACAAGGTGACTGTCAGCCGCGGTAGAGTTCCCGAGGAGGGCGCACGATATCTCTCTCAGTTTATAAGATCCGCTATCAGCCGGCCCCTTTGACAACGTCTTTTTACGGTATCCGGTAACGATATCTACAATGATAGTACTATGGAAATCTTTTTGACAACACGGTAACTCAACTCACGATAACGCAACGGGGCCGTCACCTCGAGCGGATCTCTTTATACGGGGACGCCAGAGTGGTGACTTTATTATAGATTCAATGTCGGCAGCTTGGCACGTCGGTAACTCGGCAGGTTCGGAGACCCGTCCTCCGTCTGGCTAGAGTTCCTATAATAAGAGTTTAGACACCGTTATAGTTTGGTCTCACTCCTACTAACTTCTTGACTGAAGCATATGGCAGACCAATGATAGCTTTGTCTCACTCCTACTTATAGCTTTATCTCATTCTCATTAACTTTTTGGCTGAAACATATGGCGGACCAATCAAAAATCATCAACAAGGTATCCAAACTCTTATTATAGGAACTCTACGTCCAGCACGACAGTGCACAGTGGGCCAAAACGGCAATCTAGCTGGACAAAAGTCGATTTTCGAAGATTAATATTTCTTAAAATAAACGATTATATTTTTAAGAAAGATATCGGATAGTTCATTTTCTACAAAATATTTACCATTTACACTTGTAGTTCTGTTATAACAATCATTTGAATACGTCGTATAAATGTCATCTCGCAAAACGTTAAATCATTACTTTAGCAGCGCTTGAGAAATAAAGAAGTATTCTGCTTATATTGAAGAATATTAAAACTTTAAATTAGATAAATATAGAGAAAGGTATATATTTTTAAATTTTATTAACAAATTTTAATAATAGTTTTTTAATAATAGCGGTATTTTAAGTCAAACATTGCCGATGTTTAATTATGAAATTTTCAAAGTATGAAATTTAGAAAGGTCTACAAAAAAAACGTTGCGGATTGCTGCCGTCATTTTATCAGCATGTTATTCCTTAGACATTTCTGAGTTTTATCCTTTTAAAACTAGCTGCCACTAAGTGCCGGTTTCATAGATACAGCGTTTTTTAGAACTCGTAACTCGTCCGTTTGCGTAAAGATACACGAGACGGTCTCGCGCTGCGCGTGTACTTGGCGAGACTACCGTGTCTCTTGATATTGACATCTATCTATGGTTTTTTATAAATATCTCGAAATTGATTTAGAAGGAAATATCACAAGTTTATATTATTTATATTATCGATACACTAAAAATCTTTAACGACTACTATCTTCGATCAAAATTAATCGTGCGATGGTTGCGATAGTAAATACTTTAATGAAAGTAACAGTAGTAATTAAGATTTTAATTTTTATTTTATTTGTTAACTGAAAGATTTTTATTATTTTGATTTATTATTTTTAATTTTATTATTTTAGTTTATTTCAGTTTAGTCTGGCACTTTAATACTGAAATAAAATTATTTAGTATTTTAATTTGTTTCTGTTTATTTTTAGTTTTCAATTAATTATTTTTTATTTTGTATTTTATTAAAACTAAGACGTATGAATCGGCCTAACTGGCAATAATTTATCATCGTGACGATTCGACCATTGGTTTTGGTCCGATTAATCGTCAAGACATTTATAATCTTTGATACTTATATGTATATATACATATATATATATATATATATTGTCACGACTTTTTCACTCCCGGAGCGGTCCGGGGCGTGCGCCGGATCAAAAGGGGAAAGGAGAGCGGGAGGATAGGCCTCTCCGGTGATTCTCTCGCACCTCCGACACTCCGCGAAACGATTTTAATGTTGGGCGCCAGACGCGTGAATTCGCGTCCACGAAATCGCGAGAAACCAAAAAAAGACGCAAAACGAAATAAGTCGGTGTGCGAGGGAATGGCTAGCTCGACCTAATAGCAGGGCGGGGTTGATGAAGGGCAGCGCGGTATTCGGCGGGGTGACGCCTAATAAATGATGTCGTAAACTCAAGCAATTAACAAATAAAGGATAACATTTATTCTGTAGTAATCCTCGGATGAACAGCAAATGCCAATTCGGCGTCTTTTAATCGAACCAAAACAAATAGGTGATTGATAACGCGGGCGTCAGATTTTTAATAACCAAAGGTGATAACGCGGACGCCAGAAATAAACGAAAAATTACGTTAACTCAGTAAACGCGCGGAAGGCGCCGTTAGTAAGCAAGATAACGCGAGAAGAGAACTAAACTTACAAAATCATCGAGATCATAGAATTTCACAGATAATAATAGTAGAATATTACGCGGATAAATAATATAGAGTATCGGTAAAAATTACGACCGAATACGACGTAACTGGAATAAACGCGAAATAATAGCGTGAAATGCCGCGAAATGATAGTGCGTCACGCTCGGAGCGCGTGAGCGCAAGGTCCAAACCCGTGCAGGGATTCTGTCGCCAAATAATCTTAATCTAACGCAAGTAATAATATTAATCTAACGCAAGTAATAATCCTAATCTAACGCAGAGAATAAACGTGACGCGAGTAACGTCCCAACGCAAGAAGGAACGAACGCAACATGTGATATCGCCAAGGACATCCTAACGCGAAGAATAAGGCGCCGGGGCGCTCGACATAACGCGAAATATTAAACTAACGCGAGGAAATATGCGGAATTACCGCGAGCAATACTATAACTAACGCGAAATTACCGATTTATCCTAACGCAGGAAACTGAGCTTAACGCAAGTGATTCTGATCGAACGCAACACACGCGATCGTCAGCGATCGTCCAACGCGAAAAATGATGCGCCGAGACACTCGGCGTAACGCGAAATACTCGAATTAACGCGAGAAAGATTACGGAATTATCGCGAGTAATAACGAGACGCAATATTAGGTCAGCGCGAATGGCCTCTTAAGGCGAACCACATCCTAGCGCGAATAATCTCTCAACGCGGCCGATATCGCGAGGATAATCGAAATGTCCGAACGCGAATCGTGAGTAACGC
Organism: Temnothorax nylanderi; assembly: GCF_030848795.1. Lineage (NCBI taxonomy): Eukaryota > Metazoa > Arthropoda > Insecta > Hymenoptera > Formicidae > Temnothorax > Temnothorax nylanderi. The sequence continues at coordinate 39,948 of NW_027250058.1, forward strand.
AATTAAACCAACGCGAATAACCGTCTGATGCCATTAACATCGCGTGCAGAATCTAAGATTCGACCGGGCGAAGTACTACGCACAACGAGACACGCGGTCGTGAACGCGAAGGGCGCAAGAAATGGCGTATTCGCGATATCGAATGTCGTCATTGACGCGCCTACCGCGATCTCCAGGAGTCCGTAGACTTCGATCGCGATCCCAAGGCCACGAGACCATTCCGGTGCCCCTCGCTCTCGCTATCGATCGCTAAATACGCCTTGTCGGCGAATACGCTAATTATCGCGAGTATTCCCGAGCGAGAGCGCGACCCGGGGAGCGGTGTCGTGGCTTTACATCGAATATTACCGAGGCAACCTTACCGTAGGTTGATTCTCTCTCGAGGATCCTCGCCGTCGTCCCAAGGGTCGGAAGAGTAGCTGCGAGAAGTTCGACAAGCTCCAACGTACGAAACGACGAAGTGCGGAACACAAAATTATCGCGACTTAGATTTTGCGTGTGTCGACTGGCGAGGACGATCCAAGAATGCTCCCGAAATTCCGTTCGATGGCGGAATCGATAGCGCGCCCCACCCCGGGCGTACGCGGCCCCGCGACGTTGGAGCGCGAACCAATGAGGGGTGAGCTCGCAGGCTCGCGGTGGATTCTTGCGTAGGGCCGTGAATTACGGCTTTCCGCAGGGCGCTAAACGGCCCTTCGCTCGCGCGGCAAATTTTCCGGGATTCTTCCCGGCGGCGGACGGGACGTGTCTGCCTCCGCGTTCCTCCTTTTCGGTTCGGGAATGGTGGCCACCATCCCGGAATCCGGTCAGCAGTGTGAGGAGGGCAGTTGAGCTGATTTAGCCCCGACGTCCCGGGGCCCTGCCATTATGGGTCCGCCCGCCGCTGTGTCACGCGCCGCGCGCGTGTCTTCCTGCGCTTCGTCGCTCTCGGCGGTCCGCGAGTCGCTTCGATCCGCTTTCCGTCGTCCGATCTCTCGCCTTTATCCTTTTCGTCGACTCCGTTTTCCGCGATCCTCTGCATCCTCTCAGGAAACCCCGGTCTTCGGCTCGGTGAGGCGCCACGCAAATGATACAAAATAAAAATAAAAGGGATCAGTAAATGCAACGCGATTACAATATGCCCCTGGAGATCTCGCATCGATTCATTGAACCGTCCTCGGGCGTGAAAAAGGTCGCGAAACCCGCGCCTTGTGACGGCGGCGGGGCGCTGCAACGATGCAGCGAAACTGCAACGTCACAATATATATATATAAGAATCTTATTTTTTAAATAATTTAAATTAAATTAAATTATTAAATTTATTGCGATTAAAATTATTAATTTAATTTAATTTAAATTATTTAAAAAATGAGATGCTTATATATATAAGTATCAAAGATTATAAACGTCTTGACGATTAATCGGACCAAAACCAATATGGTCGAATCGTCACGATAATAAATTATTGCCAGTTAGGCCGATTCATACGTCTTAGTTTTATTATCGTACTGGCGAACTACAATTGCATTGTATTTTATTATTTTATAATTTTTTATTATTTTATTATTTGTTTCAATTTAGGTTTAATTTCAGTTAATTCGAAAATTATATTGCGATCAATGCATACATGTACTGCTGTTATAATTATAATTTTTTGATATATGTAATTTGCTTAATTTAACACACTGACACACAATGAGAATAGTCTAAAAATGGCAGGCCAAAACGTTTGTTAAGTTTTTACCTAATTAAAGATTACGACTTTAATAAGGAATAGCGCTATGTAGTTAGTGGATGGTTTTTAAGGAACACCCTGTATATTAAATGTTATCAAATTAAACTGATATACTTTGTACATGTTTACTTTCTATTTTAGAACACTTGAGAACATTTGTTTAACGATGAAAACAAAATTACTACTTTTGTCCAGCTAGATTGCCGTTTTGGCCTACTGTGCAGTGGCGAGACGATGGCCCGTCTGAATCACGCCGGGCTCTCGTGCCTACACTAAGAGCCGAAAAACAGTATAAATAGTTTCCGAATTTTCGTTCATTCTCAACTATTAATCTCAATGCACAGATGCTTACTTAGAAAAAAGTAATGTCTACTGAAAAACACAGTAATATCTAAAGATTAAGATCGTAAGCGATACTGTCTGAACGAAATAATAGAAAAGAAATAATTACTGAGAAGTTTCATTATTCAATCATGTGCGATTCTGTAACCATTACTGTTGACTTTCCATATTCGTTCTATCGCGGGAGTTCAGAACAGTTCAGAAAGATATATGAGATTCATAATAGTTATTGCAGAATAGATTGTTACACAGTAAAAAAAATCACAGTAAAAAATATGTTAAAATTTTCTTGTATTACCAAGATTTGATTATTATTTTAATGTAAAATTAACATACAACAGCTATGTTATTATTTTCGTAACATTTTCATGTGTTATAATTTATGTCAACGTGATAACACTTTATGTATGTCATTTAGAAATTGAATATTATTTTGAGTTCTTTTAACATAATTATTTCAATAAATCAACACGCCTTAAAATTATTTTAACATAAACAAAAGTTAAAGTAAATCTTCAAATAATCGTAAACTTTGACATACAAAATAATCAAATTTACTAAAATCAAATGTTTTTATTACACATTTTAATTTAAAATAATTAATATTATGTGTTAATATAACTCAAAATAAAATGTATTAATATACACTTCGTAAGAGTTACATTAAATGTATTACACGAGAAACTAAAATATTAACAAGTAAAATATTCAAAACAACATTTCTCTTAAGTTGAAATAACTATTCAAATGCTGGCCAATCAGCAGAGACCGCTAGGAGCGCGAACCTCGCAGGCTCGCAGTGCTCGCACGGTTAGACGATCCCTGTTTGAGACAAATGAAGCGAGGGAACAAAATTCGTATTGCGAACAAGTTTCAGAGAGAAAGGAGGAGGATCGAGCTGATCGATCGACGCCGAGTTCTTCGGTTTCCGCTCGTCGTGGATCAAAGTGACCTGCGAAAGTGTCGCGTTTGCGAGTGTCGATTTTTTATATTTATATTTCATTGTTTTTTAGGAATCTTTTTATGATCCAAATACTATATATATATATATATACTTTATTGATTTCCCTCAGGGTTACATGGCTTCTTACAAATAATCTTATTCTACCTTACCACTAATCCTTACTAACTAATTACCCTACCTATCTACACACACACACACACACACACACACACACACACACACACACACACACACACACACACACACGCTCGCAAATTCCCTAGCCTATGGACTTCCGTTTCCGTTTAAATTGTTAGCTTCTCACTCATACCCTCTCTCTCACTCACTCTCCTTCCCTCCCCTCCCTCCCTTTATCCCCTCTTCCCCCTTTACCTCCTCTAACCTCCTCAACCAACTCTCCCCTCCCACTCATCCCCCAACACCTCTCCAACCATTTCCTGCAACGGTCTCCCTCTCCCCAGTCCGCACATTCCTCCCACACATGCTCCCACGTCTTGTCCCCCCTCCACATACCCTGCACTTTTTTTTCTCCCTGCCTCCCAATATCTCCCTCCCCTCATACCGCTCCTCAGTCTATACCTGGCCACCCTTTGCCACCTACTCTCCCCCCAGCTCTTTTTTAAATACCCCGGCACCCCCTCACCCTTCACCATGCCATACCACCTATTAAATTTTGCTTTCCCTATCTCCTTCCACCTCTCCTCTCTTTGCCTCTGCCTTTCTCTCCCATACAAGTCTTCTCCTCTTCACCTTCCTTCTTCCCTTAACTCTTCTACCTCCTCTATCTTCCATCCCCTACTCTCCACAGATTATTTTCTCTCTTCCTCCCAACCCTTTAAACTCTCCCCTTTTTTCGCCCTTCTCCTCATTTCTTCCCAGCACTCTCTCGCCAGCTCCCCTCTTTTTCCCTCCTCCAGCTTTTTCTCATACCCCCATGCTCTCATAACTGCTCTTCCTCTTAGTTTCTCCCTTTGCACCTCCTTCCTGATCATATACCCAGATGTGCACCTTTCCACTCCCAAAAAACACTCACCTTATATACTTTTCCTGCAACCTCTCTATCTCCCCTCCTTCCCTCCACCCCCATATTTCAACTCCGTAACTTATCACCGAACATATCAATTTATCAAATAACCATAGTCTCCTGCTCCAATCCCCACCAAACCTCCTCTTTCCAATCCCCCATACCTGTCCTAGTAACGCCGCTCCTCTCTTTACCCTCTCTATTTCGTGGTTATGGGAGTTCAATCCACAACACTTATTTCGTCTCAAATCGTTTATTGAATGTTCGCACAATTGTGAGGTCTCGGCCTCGTTGGTTGACTTGTAAAAGATGTCGGTCTTCTTTTCGCTTACGCCAGGACTCGGCCTGTATATGCTCGAGAACTCGGTCTCGATATTACTAAGTATGATCGCGATCTTATTGTGACGAAGTCAAAGTTCGTTCTGCCCGGTCGCTGCGCATCGCTGTATATATTACTATGGTCGTGTACGCACGAACCTTGCGGATTGGCTCGCACCATCGAATGTTATCCAATCCACGAATGATCACGCTCGAAAAACAACACGCGGATTCGGCGGTCTCTAGCGTTGAGATCAAAGGCGCGACGCGCTCGTGTTTGTTGATTCTTTAACTGTCTCGCTCGGCGAGATTGTCTGTGGGCCCACATTTACGTCGCAACACTCTCTCTTACGTGTTCGTCTTGCCTCCCATTATATTTTATTACATAACCCAAATAACAAAATTTCCTCACCTCCTCAATTACTCTGCCCTTCCATCTCCAGCTCACTTTTTTCCACTTTCCACCCCCCCTCCTACAACGCATTACTTTTGTTTTTCCACTATTCAGTACCAGCCCCTTTTTGTACAAATAATCCTCTAATTTTCCCATCATTCCCTTCATATCTTCCTCACTCTCCACCAACATCGCTATATCGTCCGCAACGTATATAACTTCCTCCCTCCCAACCTAATTCTACCCCAACCCCCTCTTCTCAGCTCGTCATCAATATCCGCCAGCAGTATCGTAAACAAACTCGAGCTTAACGGGCACCCCTGTATAACTCCCCTTCCTGTCCAGAACCTCTCTCCCAGCTCCTCTCCCACCCTCACCCTGCATACCGTCTCCCCCAACAGCTCCTTACATCTCCTCACTAAGCCCTCCCTCACTCCCCTTTTCCTCATTGCTTTCACCAGTATCCTCCTGTCCACCGAGTCAAAAGCTGCCTACAAGTCCACGAACAACACCACCATCTTCCCATTTACCTGCCTATTTATTAAGTAATTCAACATATAGATGTTGTTTGTGATCCCTACTCCTCTCCTAAACCCTGTCTGACTCGGCGGTAGCAAGCCCTTCCCTTCTACCTCCTTCCTCAGTCTTTCCGCCAAAACAGCAGCGTACACCTTGTACGTTGTTTGTGCTAAGGTCACCTTTCTGTAGTCCCCCACTTTCTCCCCTCCCCTTCTTTCCCATGGGCACTATAATTCCCTCCCTCCAATCTTCCGGCCAACCCTCTCCTTTCCACACCCTATTACACACCTCCCACAACCATTCCTTCACCACCTCCTTTCCAAACTTCCATACCTCATTTGGAATTCCATCACTTTCCATCGCTTTTCCCTCCCTAAGCTTTCCCACTACTTCCCACACCTCCTCTCTTCTTATTTCCTCCTTTTCCTCCTCCATCTCCCCCTCTCTTCTTGCTCCCATCACTACCCTCCCTTCCACTTCTCCCAACAAATCTCTAAAATACCTATCCCATTCTTGCATACTAATTCCCTCGTTCAACCTCCTCCTCCTCTTCCTTTCCCTATTTATCACCTTCCATACCTGCCCCTCTGTCCTAATCTCTTTTACCTCCGCTTCCCATCTCTCCACTTCCCTTTTTTCTTCTCCTCACACAACTTCTTGTATCGCTGTTTTTCCTCCCTATAACTATCCCCATTCCCCCTTTCCCTTCTCCATTTCCTTAGCATGAGCCTAAACTTTCTCTTCCCTTCCTTACATTCCTCATCCCACCAGCCCCTTTCTCCGCCCTCCTTTCCCTTCCCATTCACTTCCCTTAATGCCTTCCCTATCCTCCCTTTCAGCCTGTCACTCCTCTTCCACTTTCCCTCCCTAAAATTGCTTGTCCCCCACTAAATCTTTAAATTTTTTCCTACCCTCCTCCGACCAATCTCCTCTCCCACTTCCGCCCTTCCTCACCTTTTTTTTACCCGAACCGTCCTCCACCCCTTCTACCCACGCCGTCACTGGCTGGTGGTCTGAGTCGACCTTCGTTTCCACCACTACCCTTTATATCTTCTCCCTTGTCCTCCTGTCCTCCAACATGTAGTCAATCACTGACTCCCCCCTCCCCCCTGTATACGTCCATTCTCCCTCCTCATCTCCTCTAATTCCCCCGTTAGAAATCGCCTACCCATGCTTCTCCAAAAATCTACATAGCTTTCTTTCCTCCCCGTTTACCTTGCCATCTTTCGATCTTCTTTTCCCTTCCCCCTTCTCTTCCTCTCTCTCTTCTACGAATCCACCCTCCTTCCCCGTCCTTGAGTTAAAATCCCCCCCCTATCAACACCTTCACTTCCCTCTCTATCTCCTCCACCCATTTCTTTAGCTCTTCCATTTTCCTATCCATATCCTTATTTATATACACTTTTACTGTCCTCCACTACTCGTCCCCTAGCCTCACCTTTATCGATAGCATCCCTTCCTTATCTTTTTTCGTCCTCTCTTTTTCCATTTTGACCCCTACTCTCACCCCTACTATCATTTCTCCTACCGCCCTTCCCTTCCGATTCTTCCTCCCTGCTTTTTGCACTTTCCATACGTAACCTCTTGGGAGCATTTCCTTTATCCTTTTCCATCCCTTTCCATCCACCCACGTTTCACATAACACCATTACATCCCATTTCTCCAAACCCTTCCAGAACTCTTTATCTTTATTTGTTAACCCCGCCACATTCCAAAAAGCCACCTTATATATTCTCCTTCCCTCCTCCCCGCGAACCTCCTCTCTAATTCCTCCCTCTTATCCTTCTCTTCCTCTACTCTTCTTTTACCTACCCTACCCGTTCCCTCTCTCTCTTCTACTCCCCCTGCTTTTGTCCTTCAGCTCTCACACTTTCTTTTCCTTTTCCTTGTCCCGCCTCCCAGTACCTCCCTCTACTATCCTTAAGCACATCTCTTATCTCATCCCACACCCACCATTCTCCCTCTATCCATACCTTTCCCTGCCC
>NW_027250059.1:0-47176 GCF_030848795.1 Temnothorax nylanderi
CGATTCAGGGATGTACAGAGCATGTCTGCTGGCAAATTGAATATTTCGTAAATTACGAAAAGTTGAAAGAAACTGTTACTTTTGAACTAGGCGATGGTCGTAAGGTGTCAGCGGAAGGTAGTGGACAAATTAGAATACGTTCACATGTAGATGGAAAAGAACATTATTTCCAAAGTGTTATGTTTGTTCCTGAAATGAAAGCTAATTTATTCTCGGTTAGAGCTGTTGCTGAGAAAGGATTCATGCAGACCATTGTAGGTGACAAATGGTTATTTAAGAAGAATGGATCACTTATTGTTGAAGGTCACAGGAAAAATGATATGTACATCTTGGATATTGACGTAATCCTCAATCAGGGACACAGCTTTGTGGCGCGCAGTCGGAAGGAGAATTCTCTACAAGTATGGCACGAACGGATGGGTCACCAGAGTAAGACTCACGTGAAAGAACTCTTGACATCAAAGGGTATTGAAACTTCGTTATTGGATGAAACGGAATATTGCGATGGATGCTCCTTTGGAAAATGTCAACGAACTAATTTTCGAGAAATGCCAAAAGCAAGTAAAGCAGGTGAGCTGGTTGTAACGGATGTCTGTGGACCCATGGAGGAACCGTCATGGAGCGGATACCGATTTTTTGTGACATTTAAGGACGATTTCACACAGTATCGAAAAGTTTATTTTATTCGTCATAAGAATGAAGTCGCATCATGTTTTGAACAGTATGTTAAATATGTTCACACTCAGACTGGAAACATGATCAAAACGATTATGTCAGATAACGGAACAGAATACACTGATCAAGCTTTCGTTGAAGTGGCAAAGAAGAATGGCATCGAGATAGGAAGGTCAGCAACTTATACACCTCAACAAAATGGGCGCGCAGAGAGGGAAAATAGGACCCTAATTGAGATGTCACGAACGATGTTGTTAACGCATGGGATGTCCAGACGCTTTTGGGCAGAAGCATTGAACTGTGCTGGATATATTCTGAATCGTTCGGGAAAGTCACGAGAAAAAGGTAAAACGCCTTATGAAGCTTGGTTTAATCGCGAATATCCTTTACATCATTTGAAGATTTTTGGAAGTGAATGCTTTGTTCGAGTACCAAAACAGAAGAGGGGTGACAAGAAGTTTGGAACGACAAGTAAGCGAGGAATTTTCGTAGGATACGAAGATATTACTGGAAACTATCGTGTTTGGATACCGGATGAGACACGAGTTGAAATTAGCCGAGATGTTGAATTTCGTGAAGTCGCTGTTCCGGAAGCATTGGTAGATTTGAATCAGGGAGAGAAAGAAGACGAAAGCTTACAAGAAAAGGAACTTCAAGGAAGATGTACACAGGACGAAAATCAAGAACAGAACGGTCAAGCGGAAACGAGAAGAAGCGAAGATCAATCGAAGTCAACGTATCAGTTGAGAAATCGAGCAACACTTCAAGCACCGCAAAGATTTGTTTACATGTGTCATAAATCCCCTGTCGAACCGAACTCCTACAATGAAGCATTACAAGTACCGGAGAGAGAGAGCTGGATTAAAGCGATGGATGACGAAATGAATTCTCATAGGAAGAATGGTACCTGGGAGCTAGTGGAGCCTAATCAAGATATGCATCCTCTGTCAGTAAAATGGGTTTACTGTATCAAAGCCAAAGCCAATGGAGAAGTTGATCGTTTTAAAGCTCGTTTGGTTATTAAGGGATACGAGCAGATTTATGGCGTAAACTATACGGAAACTTTTAGTCCTGTAGTTCGATACGATACGATACGACTATTACTTTGGTTGGCTGCTGCAGACAATCTGGAAATCAGTCAATTTGACTGTAAAACGGCCTTCTTAAATGGAACGTTGGAGGAGTCAATCTTCATGGTACAACCGGAAGGCTATGATGATGGATCAGGATGGATATGCAAGTTAATTCGGAGCTTGTACGGACTCAAACAGGCACCTCGGTGTTGGCATCAAAAATTGAGTCAGTTCCTGGAGTCCATCGGTTTCACGAGATGTCCATTTGATCCATGTGTATTCATTAAACGAGATGCTGATGGAAGTTGGATAATTATTGCCGTTTATGTTGATGACGGACTAATTCTCGCACACCGAAAGAAAGACATCACTGAGCTATTGGTTCAATTGCAGAACGAATTTGAAATTACTGTTTGTAATAAAGTTAGTCAGTTTTTAGGTTTTCAGATAGAACGCTTGGACAATGGAGATATCAAAATTCATCAAGCTGCCTATGCACTAAAGACGTTGGAAATGTTCGAAATGGATAATTGTCGATCTTCAAAAGTACCTGCGGACCAGGCATCATTGGATATTTTATATGATGAGAAGGAAGCCGACGTCGAACATCCTATTGCCTCTGCCATTGGACGTCTTATGTATCTTGTAGTTACTACAAGACCTGACTTGGCCTTTGCGGTTGGAAAGGCAGCTCAGCAAATGTCGAAACCAACAACTGGCTTATGGAAATTTGTTAAACATATTCTTAGATATTTAAGCGGAACAGTAGGGTTAAGTATTACTTATAGTAAGTCCTTTGATAATTATTTGACTATATTTACTGATGCAGACTATGCGGGAGATTTGTTAACAAGACGCTCCACTACCGGTTATGTGTCAACTTTGGGAAGTGGAGCTATTACATGGAGTAGTCAGCGACAAAGCTGTGTAGCCTTGTCGACAACGGAGGCTGAGTATGTGGCGGCATCCACAGCGGCCAAGGAGCTAGTATGGTTGCATAACATTGTAAACGAATTCAAACCTGGAATTCAAGCTCGCCTCCTCGTGGACAATCAAGCTGCGATTCGTTTAGCTAACAATCCTGAACAACACAAAAAAACGAAACACATCGCAGTGAGATATCACTACATTCGATAATTAGTGTCGGAAAAGAAGATTGTATTAGAATATATCGAAACAAATAATCAAGTAGCTGATATGTTCACGAAGTCTGTAGGACCGTTGCGTTTAAAAGAACTTAGTTATAGAATTGGTCTTATGTAACCCGAATACAATTTTAGGGAGAGTGTTGTGGAGAAAATTGTATTAGTTTAGTTTCTCATCTCATATATGTGTATTGTCTATGCTTATTATTTTTCCGTTGGATACACTGCGTATGCGCGCGACTGTTTCTTTCCCGCGTTCGTTAACTTTGCCCTCAGACTGAGCACGACGCTCGCCTCGATCAGTTCGCATTTTTAGTTTGGCCACTGTACTTAGTTATTAACAGAGCATTATAATAAATCTCAATCGTAACCGTATTGACTTGTTATAAAGACCATAACAACAACAATCACATTACAGACTTTGCCCCTGTTGCGAGTCCGGACTAAATATACTCGATTTTACCTACAGACTTTGCCCCTGGTGCGAATCCGGACTAAATATACAGTGATGCCAGATTTCAGCAGTGATGTCAGATGCTCGACGCCGACGCTCGGTCAGCCGCGAGCCGGCGAGAATCGCGTGCTATAGACCGGGAGCCCGTAACACTAAATTTCTGTCAAATCTTATTCATCGGGAAACCCTATATATTCGATAGAGTACATCCTTCTAATATTGAAAAGTCATTTCTTACACCTGGAGGGTGGGACAACCCCTGCGGGGAAGTAAAAAAAAAGCAGAGGGTATGTCAAATTTTATTCACCTTGAAACTTATTTGCTAGTTAGTTTTTAATAAATAATTTATGAAAAAACGTTTCTTACACCTGGCAAGCGGGACAAAATTGTTCTTACAGGTTGTAAACAATGTAATATTTCACGAGGGTGATGTCAAATATTATTCACTTTGAAATTTATATGAGAGGTAAGTTTGAACTATAAATAATATGAAAAAAAATTCTTACGGCTTGAACGCGGACCAAACGAGTTCTTACACTGTTCTGAAACTAAAAACATTGCCCACGACGCTCTTTTGCTGCAGTGCGCACACAGTAATTTTCCTCTAATGTTAGTATACAAATCGGGTTTGGCACATGGAAACTTTAAGCAATTTTATTTCATTAATTACAAGGCCTCACAAAAAAAAAATTTTTTTCTGTCCGGCGGACCGGACTAGTAAATTCTTACGTATTTTGGGTCGCTGAATCCGAATCCGAGGTCAGAATTCAAAAGTTGGTTCGTGTTTTTTTTCTAATCTCAAAAAACATACTTTTTTAGTACATTTTGAGCCGTAATGAAAAAGCGCGAGCTAGTTTCGAAATTCTGACCGTGGATTCGGATTCAAAAGCTTGAATTACATAATTGACTAGATTTTTTAATAAAAAATGGCAGATCCAATATGGCGGACCCAATATGGCGGATGTTTTTTCAAATTGATCCGATTCGCTTGAAACTTGGTACTCGGGGGTTTTTGTGGTCGCTGAGTACGAATCTGATGTCAGTTTTCCAAAATTCAAAATGGCAGATCCAGTATACCCGATGAGTTTTTGAAAATTGACCAGATTCGCCTAAAATTTGTTACTTGAGGGTTTTTGGGGTCGCTGAATACGAATCTGACGTCAGATTATAACATAATCACACTGAAAATGCAGTTTTTTCCACATGACTCTGAGAAAGTACAAATCTTATATATTTGACGTCCAAGACCACAATAGTCAAAGTATATCCATGACTTGATCCTTCTGCAACCAGGGTACCTCCACGTGGTGACGGTGGGCAACGGATTTATTCCGGCGTTATAGATACGTATCTAACCCAGGAATTTCGCCTTTTTAGGGTTTTCAACCTAATACCTGCGACTGGTCTGATTACGTCTGCATTTTCAGTGTGATTATGTTATGATCTGACGTCAGATTCGTATTCAGCGACCCCAAAAACCCTCGAGTAACAAATTTTAGGCGAATCTGGTCAATTTTCAAAAACTCATCGGGTATACTGGATCTGCCATTTTGAATTTTGGAAAACTGACATCAGATTCGTACTCAGCGACCACAAAAACCCCCGAGTACCAAGTTTCAAGCGAATCGGATCAATTTGAAAAAACATCCGCCATATTGGGTCCGCCATATTGAATCTGCCATTTTTTTATTAAAAAATCTAGTCAATTGTTATGTAATTCAAGCTTTTGAATCCGAATCCACGGTTAGAATTTCGAAACTAGCTCGCGCTTTTTCATTACGGCTCAAAATGTACTAAAAAAGTATGTTTTTTGAGATTAGAAAGAAAACACGAACCAACTTTTGAATTCTGACCTCGGATTCGGATTCAGCGACCCAAAATACGTAAGAATTTACTAGTCCGGTCCGCCGGACAGAAAAAATTTTTTTTTTGTGGGGCTGTGTTATTTGACATTGGCACAAGTTACTATGTCTTGTATAAAATACATATAGTAAAATTAAAGGACTTGGAATAACAGTTCTGTGTATTTCACTTTTACGAATAGATTACGTACATATTGTTGCTCAACGGAAACCGCGAGAAGGTGGTGGTCTCTTATTCCGTCATGAGATAATGTAAAAAATTTGTTTTTTTTAACATTGCAATAATTTTAATATGTATAAATTAAAAAATATATAAGTAGATAAAGCTCGTATGTCTTAGATAAAACAAGGACAAGAGCCAATAACCGAACAACAGGATTCTAAATAATATAGTTTAATATTCCGTCAAAATAACTGGGAAGTTTCGTGCTTTACAGAGACTTTTTCAATCAATCAAATAAATCCCTCTAATTAACTGTAATACATCATAATAATCCCGTTACATAAAAAATCCGTCGAGAGATGAAATAAATTAAAAGAAAGTTTAACATCATAAGAATAACATTAATTAATAATTATAGCATTTTTATTATGGAATTTATCCTCTCTATTGATTTAAATCATAGCGGTCGTTTTTACTTTCTTAATATTAATAATTATAGTATACAAATTACATGGAGTTATTAAGAATCCACATCAAGTTGAAAGCCAAAAAAACCGATTAACAAATAGTCGAAATGTATGCGTGGTCAAACTATAAATTTAATTAGAGAGTTGTTAACAATTAAAACTTTAAAAATAATTATTCGTTTAATGGCGAGAAAAATCGTGTTAGAAGGCTGAAAAATGTGGAGCGAACAATCATTGCGTGTCAAAAAATTTTCCGAAGTCAAGCTATGTAATAGTCAAATAGTAAAAAATCTATAAATTAAGTAAAAATCGAATTCTTTAAAACTGTGACATAAAAAAGTAGTAATTCTCAACAAAAACTAGACTTATCGTCTTATAAACTCGAATTAGCATCAGCTAAATTCTCAAATTAACGAAGGCTCCTATGCTTCAGTTCCAAAAAGCGACTGAACGAGCAAGGACTCAGAAATTTGTCAGTAAAGGTTGGAATCGTGGTGATAAATAAAGCTAGAGAAAGTAAGTTATTAATTTAATAATTATCCCTGGTGTAAAAATTTGACTGAAAATATAATGAAATTCTACTATCAATTTACCCCTTTTCATTATTATTCCATAAATATAATTATGAAAATTTCAGTTTTCAGTTAATTTCAGTTAAATTCAATAACTTTCATGATATCTAATATTTTAACAAATTTTTCATTATTTTTCAACAGTATAATTTAATTTTTCTTATATTTCACAGTATTTACATGAAATTTCATAAAAAAATTATGATTTATTTTGAAATATATTCAGTAATTTTTCAATAACTTTTATTTCATTTATCATCAATTTTATAGTACTTTCAGCAAAATATTTTCATCTGGGTCAATTGAGACAGAATTTCAGTAAAATTCCATTATATTCAGTAAAATATTTCCATCAGGATAATAATAATAGTAATAGGACTCTACGATTTAAAATCAATTTAATATAAGAACGCCATCAAGTCCGAGCTAGGATCTAATTGTAAGTAGCAAATAATTTCCGTGTGAATTTCCAATACTATTTCCAACTAAACTGCGCGCCAACGAATTGTCGGTCTTGAAACACAGCTTCTTCGTTAGAACAGTAAATTTACTTAAATAAATCGCAAATCGATTTAATTTTTGATGCTGATACAAATCGTATCTAACATCCCCCCTTCCCCCGAATATTACTGCAAAGAATTTATTGCGAAAAAACCCTGACTGAGATAATATTTTTTCGCAATAAATTCTTTACAGTAATATTCGGGGGAAGGGGGGATGTTAGATACGATTTGTATCAGCATCAAAAATTAAATCGATTTGCGATTTATTTAAATGAATTTACTGTTCTAACGAAAAAACTGTGTTTCAAGACCGACAATTCGTTGGCGCGCAGTTTAGTTGGAAATAGTATTAGAAATTCACACGGAAATTATTTGCTACTTAGATCCTAGCTCGGACTTGATGGCGTTCTTATATTATATTAATTTAATGTCAAATATACAGTCTTAATAACTAATTTTTGAAGGAAATTTGTAGTTTTCAAAGGAAGAAAATTCTCGAAATTATCGATGATTATACGTGATATAAAGTGAAGAAAAAGTTTCTTGAAATTTGTATAAAACACGTCCAGCATGCAGATGAACATTGGTTTGACCAGAACAACGAGTGTTATCCACATAGAATCCAAATGTTAGACTTTATGTTAAGAGTCAAAATATATGCAATTGCAAAAAAAATAACACTGGAGGAAGAGAATGAATAAATACAGCATCTAGAAGATCAAAAGAAATTAAGACAAAATGTCAAAAACTGAGAAATATAAAACATATGTAAAATCGTCTATTATGGCCCAACTTATTATGACTCAAAGTTTTCCACTTAAATTAATTTTTACATTTTAAGCATAAAAGTAATGTTAAAATGCATTCTGCGCTCGATGTAGTGATTATTGTCAAAATGCATTCTGCGCTCGCCGCGCCGCAGTGACTACTGTCAAAATGCATTCTGCGCTCGCCGCAGTGACTATATACTGTCAAAATGCATTCTGCGCTTAGCGTTGTTTATAATGTGCAAATAAAATATACGCTCGCTCATCTATCTGCATTAGTGTCATCTTGTGCACTGTGTTCATACAAGAATTCGTGCAAATGGAGTAAATTGCTACCCAGGTTTGGCTATCTGGGTATATATGTGCACATGGGTGCATTTATATCTTACCGTTTAGAGTACAAAATATCTATTCTCTAATGGGTAGATATGATTGCAACCCGTCTGTAATACAGCAACGTGTTTATAATCCGGTAAGTAAATTAATAGCAAATTGTTGCCAATTTGGCATTAAACTCACTTACAAAGAACTTTGCCCATTTTTATAAAGGTTCTAGGCCCCTGGCGTCTATAGTAACGAGACTTAAAATGAAAGATTATTGTTAGAGGATCGAAATATTTCTGTATAAACATAATCCTTTATTGTAAGTTAATACCGTTCAGAGATACACTCTTTGAAAAATTAGAAAAATGTTCGAAATGGCTTTGTTTTATTCGATTTTTCGACGCGTCCTAGGCACCTCCCTGTGATGACGGATAATAAACTATTTTAATATATCAATTGAAGTACTTTATACAAATAAATTTGTTACTACTGATCCAGCTAATTGCAAGTTTCGGGATGTGAGTCAGGGATATTCAAAATAATTGATTGTATCCATTACCACTATCACCACGGAGAAATGTCCTGGATGCCGAGAAATCAAATGAAAGAATGCTATATAGTATATTTTTCTAATGTTTCAGAGAGTGTATCTCTAAACAATGTCGACTTAGAGGATTATGTCTGTAGAATATTCTGATCCTCTAACAATAATTTTTTATTTTAGCAAAGTCTCGTTGTTAGACGCGAGGGTTCTAAAATAGACAGGGTTTTTTGTGAAATTCCATTTCAACGATGACAAAATCTTTTCCTGTTCATATTTTTTATTGTTTCTATCGTATATCGACTAATATCTTTCGGGTGGTCGTATCTCAAAAACTGTCACTTTACGGGATTCGTAAATTTTTGTTTTGTTGGTAAGCAACAAACCAGATAGTTTGCTTTACTGTTCAAAAGTATAGTGATTTGGAATTAAAATACAGCTTTATATATATATTGTTTAATTTGATATTATTCGTGGGAAACAAACGCAAAAACGCAATTTTTATAGATACGACGCACTTCAAAATTGTAATCAAATGAACAAGACACGACATATTTATTTTTAAATAATATTTATTATTGTCATTTAAAAATAAATATGTCGTATCTTGTTCATTTGATTATAATTTTGAAGTGCAAATTTGTCGTATCTACAAATACGAGAAAATTTCGACAACTATAATTCATTTTTGGTAATCTATTTCAAGATAGGATGCAGACACTTAGCTTCGGGGTTGCCTGACTGAGCGTTTAAGCAGAAAAACCGGAAATTGTGTAAAATCGACCTCGAATTGTGTAAGATACGACCTCCCGAAAGATATCAGTCGATATGTGAAAAATATATTTCTTGATTAAATTAATAAATTAAAATTTAAGAAAATAATAATAAAATAAAAATTAATTTTATAAATTTAAATTAAAAATATTAGATATTAAGGAAGTTCCGTCACTACAAAAATATGCAGCCAGTTTTATGAAATTTTAATATGTTGTTCTGGAATGCAAAATAGAATTATGTGAATTTTTTGGGAAGTTTTTACCGTCCCGTTTTGAAAAAAATCTACTCCAAAAATTTAAAAAGTACAATTTTTGGAGTAGATTTTTTTCAAAACGGGACGGTGAAAAATTCCCAAAAAATTCACATAATTCTATTTTGCATTCCAGAACAACATATTAAAATTTCATAAAACTGGCTGTATTTTTAACATAAGTTCTTATAGGAAATGACATATTGCACACCTTCAGAATGAAATAAGTGCAAGAAAAAATGCAAATGATAAGGGAAAAAAAATATGCACATGTAACTTAATAATTTACAAATAAATGAGTGAAAGAAAGGGGAAGGTTACCGCACATTTCGTAGAAAAATTAATTATTAAAGCATAAATTGCTTGATTTTTCGTCTGCTAGACTGCCACGATCGTGAGCAGCTTCACGCACTATACACGCGGCGACCAATCAGAGCAATCTCCTTCATTTCCACTATTTCAAACGCTAGTGCGCTGTTTCCAGAACCCCCGCGTCCCACTACTGCCCCCGATGAAGCAACCAAACTTCCTTAATTAAAATTTAAAAAAAAAAATAAAAATTATAATCAATAATTTTCTAAACTATAAATTAAAAATATTTTTGTAACATTCTTTGCATTGTGTGTGGAGATGGGTATAGTATCGGTATTGTTAAATTGATTATCAATTTAATTATGTGATTGTACGTTTCAGTTTCAGACTGCGTTTCAAGATTGAAAGTACGGCGCGTGTAGTTGACGAAGCGAAAGAATATACTTTTAAAATTCACACGAAAAATTGTTACTATAGGTGAACAAAATTCAGCCTGACCATATTTGGCAGTTTAATTTGATGAATATATTAATTATATTATATGAAATTACCAGGGAAATTACATAAAAGTTTATTTGGAATTTTAATTGATATACAAACATGAAACTTTCCTACACAGTATAAATAATAAATATAATTAATAGAATAAGTTTATTAAAGTAGCATCGCGAATTAAAATATTTATCCTTTATTTGTTCTTAAAAGAAATTTCTTATGTCATTTATGATTAAAAATATATAATTGATGCATGATTATTAACACCGAGATTAACACAGAATCTATTGCGTCAAAAAGTTGCAACTATATCATATACCATTCAGAATTTATGAATTATTTTTTAATTATGTATTCGAAGTTAAGGGTTTTTTTAAACAACCGCAATATTAATCGGATGGCAATAAAGTTAATTAAAAATAGCGGATATTAAAAATAAAAATAGAAGATAGAATTTTTACTTTTGATATCCGGCCGCTATATGGCTCCGACATTTTGAATTTATCAACTGAATTTAACATCAGATTAATATTTAGCAACCTGAAAAACTCTTAAGTTTGAATAACAAAAAAAATTTCATAGTTTCTTAATTAATGGTCTATGTAAGTCGCAACTTTGATGCAATAGGGCCGATGTCACAGTCTCCGATTAACGTGATCCTCCGATTAAACTCACTCTGCATCTCTTTCTAACTGTCCCCCTAGAAAGAGACGAAGAGTGAGTTTAATCGGAGGATCACGTTAATCGGAGACTGTGATATCGGCCCATAGACTATAATATATATGTTAATCATCAATATCTTTTTAACTACAATTGACATAACAAATTTCTTTTAAGGGCTGAAAGTCCTAACAATTAACATACTTAATTTTGATTGCAACCCAGCCAAATCTGTTCGAACAAATAATGCCAAATACTTGCTACAAATTTTGGTTTCAGAAATGGTACAAATTTGCATCAAAATTTGTTTTATCAAATGTTGTCGACAAACTGCTAGCAAATACGTATCAAAACATGCGTACACAATTGACGCCAAATTTATACCAAATATCGAGCAAAGCTTAGTAGTACCTGATAACAAATTGGCACCAAATTGCTGTTAAAGTTTGTTGACTAAACCTAACGCCAAATTGATGCCAAATATTGAGCAAATTTTGGTAACAAAACTTAAGAACAAATTGACGCCAAATACCAAGCGATGTTTAGGGCGTTTCATTCAGATGGCGCGACACGTGAGTCGCCACTTTCAACGCGCCCCCACCTCTTTCCTCGCTCTTGTTCAGTGTCATGGCCGCTCTTGCTGCGTTTCTTCGGACGAGACGAGTACGTTTTCCTTCTTTCGTAACTGATTGAGCTAAGCGGCACGTATTCTGGAGACCAACCGAGCGAGATTCGACTTCCCAAGGAGAGCTCACCGCCAGGAAAAGGAGAGCTTGAGGGAGGATTGAGGCGAGGAGTCCGGTCCAGCGAGCAGGGCCCTTCCGATATTCTCATTTGGGACGCCATATTGGAAGATCGACATTGATCGTGGTAGTACAAGAGGCTCTGCAAGGTTAATTCTCGTCTTAAGATCTGGAATTGCTCTCATTCTTGTGGCTCTGGTTTATATTCTAGCCCTAGAATTGATCTCGTAGACAAAAGCAGAGGCCCCCCTCTCTTTTCTTTTCTTTTTTTTCTTTTCTTTTCTTACTTTGATTTCAATCAGTAATCCAGACTCCTTAATTCCGCCCTGTAAGATCTGGTTAATTCTCGTCTTGAGATCTTGGAATTGCTCTCATTCTTGTGGGTCTGGTTTATATTCTAGCCCTAATGTAATTTTAATATATGCATTACGATTTTACACTGTCAAATAATAAATAATATCGTTTGAGATAATAATAACAACAGTATAGATAATAGTAACAATTTTATTACTTGACTTATTTCATTCTATTTTTGACAACTCGTATATACATTAATTGTGGCTAAGGTCTATACTATGTCATAGTGTAGATCTTAGCTACATTTCTGGCAAGTCAGTCCAAAGTATGCGGCTTTGTTCTCTATCCTTTTTATCTGTAGCAATTTTATTTCTTTTTATTTTTTAATTATTTTTTATGTATTATCTCTTATGTATCAGGTTTCTGAAGAAGACTAAGTATATAAAGTCGAAACGTAAAACGTTAATTGTATTTAAAATTTGTTTAATTAAACGAGATTTTGTTTTTAAATTTAAATTGATGACCTTTTTATAACTCGAGAAAATCAGCCAGCCTTCCATCCTATAAGTTTATTTTGTACTGTTAGTTTAATTAATTTAGTTATATTTTTTTCCATTAACATTCCATTTGTTATAGTGATTGTGCAGTAGAAAATCTGAAAAAATAAATGTTTTTAAAGAGTAAAGATAGTATATATTTTGAAATCTATGTATTTTATGTAAACATAACATTTAAATTTATTTGCAGTTTATTTTAGAACATGCCAAAAAACACCGTTTCATAAGCTTTCTAAGAAAGTTAAAAGGCAGAAAGTGAATGTTGAAGTTGTAGAAGAACTCAATTCAACAGATTCTTTAATTGAATTCGATTAGTCGCATATTCAGCAAGCACATGCTTCCGTTAAGAGCCAAAGTTCCGTAATACCAGATTTTCTTCATAATCAAAAAGAATCTGAACTTTCTCATTATTCTTAACTTTTTCATCATTCTGAACTTCCTCACCATTCTGAATTTTCTAATAATTCTGATCATTTTAAGTACTCTGAACACTTTGATTTCGAAAATAACGATAATTATAGAGATATATTTAACATTAACAGACACACCGGCAACAATAACGAGGCTCATTCAGATGACAACGATGATAATTCTGAAAACTGCGAGAATAGTGATGAGAATAAAAAATATTCGAAATGTTTCGTGAAAACAAGAGTTATAAAGAAGAGTTATAAGAGTATAAAGAGTTATACTCTTATAGTCTTAAAGAAGAGTTATAAGAGTATAAAGAATATGTAATATTATGTAATAAAATGTTTCATTCTACTTGCCGTTTGAATCTGATTAAGGCAAAATTGTAATATCAGTTTGAAATAGAAACAATTTAAAACAATTTAAAATACAAGGGAAATGCTTTAGTTTTATAACTATCATATTCTTGCAATATTAAAAATTTTACATATTCTTTCTTTGATTAAAATATTTCTCAAAATAATCTTGGAACTGTTGATGAAATATCGTGTATTTTTTTATCTGTAAAAGTTTAAAGTTTTGTTTGAATAGTTTAAAAGTTTTGTTTGAACGGTTTAAAAGTTTTGTTTGAACAGTTTTTTTCTGCTGTATATTAATTTCTATTACATCAAACACTACAAAATTCACTTCGGTTGCTTGCACCTAAATGATGTATATTATTCTTTTGTTATTTCTTTCTGACAACAGTACTGCATTATTCCATCGTAATCGACGAACTATGCACATTGTGAACATTTGTTTATTTCAATTTTGCATTCTTGCAAATAATAAATCGTGTTTCAAGTTTGAACTAGTTGTTTAAATATGCACGGTAGTTATTATTGTATGATTAAAGAAAGGAAAGTTAGTAGTATTAGGCTTATAAGAATATTGTTTTAGATGCATTTTCATAGAAATTATACTCGTGTTTTCAGTAAGATTCTATAAATCCTTCTTATACCGGCCAATGCATTATCTGCGCACGGAGTATGTGTTCCAGGCATTATATAAGATTCTCGAGTGTTTACAAATATTGTATGTGCTGTTGACAAAGTTAAATGTTTGCATATGTCAGTAAATTCACATTGTATAACATTTACTGTAATTAATATATAATTAATTACTTTATTGCCACCGTTAGATTTTATAAATGTCTTATAATGTTTTATAAATATAAAGATTTTTTTTAACATATGTAACATATGTATAAAATAATTTATTGTAAA
Source organism: Temnothorax nylanderi (assembly GCF_030848795.1). Classification (NCBI taxonomy): domain Eukaryota; kingdom Metazoa; phylum Arthropoda; class Insecta; order Hymenoptera; family Formicidae; genus Temnothorax; species Temnothorax nylanderi. The sequence continues at coordinate 14,314 of NW_027250059.1, forward strand.
TCAATAACAAATTATATGCTTTTTTATAATTTAATGCTTTTAATTTTTCCTAAAAAAAAAAAAATATTAGTATTTATTAATGGCTACCTACGTAACAAGGCTTGCTGCAATTTGGCGTCAAGCTGTGTCATCAAGATTTGCTCGGTATTTGGTGTCAATTTGGCGTCAAGTTCTTTCGTCAAGGTTTGCTCGCAATTTGGCACAAATTTGCTGTCGAGCTTTTGTTGGCAAGCCTTGTTCACAATATGGCGCAAATTTGCCGTTGAACTTTTGCTGCCCTGTTTTGCTCGATATTTGGCGTCAATTTGGTGTCAAGTCATGTACACAAGCTTTGCTAGCAAAACACAAGCGTATTGCAGACACAGATCGCACCGAATTTGTCGACAAGTTTTGCGCGTATTTGGTGTCAATTTGGTTACAATTTGCTGACAAATTGTTTACTGGGAATATAACTTCTCTAACACGTCACGCGGAGTTCTCGGCTTAGAGATCAGTGCTCTGATTCTATAACTATTAACAATTCGATTCGTTATCATATCCCAATCAGCAAAATAATATTTAAAAAATGTTTTTAAAAAACATTTAAAAACATTTTTCAAACATTTTTAAAAACGTTAAAAATAATGGGATAAGTTCCCTTTTTTTCATTAAAAAACATTTATTTTAACGTTTAAAATAATATTATTTTAACGTTTAAAAAATATTATTTTAACGTTTAGAAAAATATTATTTTAACGTTTAGAAAAATATTATTTTAACGTTTAATAAACGTTGTTTTAACATTTTAAAAAATGTTTTTTTAATATTTGGGAAACGTTTACATTGAAAGGTTTTTTAATAATTTTAAAAATTTGTGTTATATTTGATTTTTTATTACTAATATTATTTTTTGTACATATTGTACACATTGTATACATAATGTATAACAAAATAAACATTTGCAGTATAAAATAAAATACATATAAGAAAGAAAAAAAATTTACTTGTATTTTAAAGTATTGACAAGACCGCTGTTTGTATAACGCAATTGAAAATCGAGCAAGGTCCATAGACGGTCATAGCAAGATCTTTATGCTGAAATAATGTTTCATGTGTGATTTTTAAATATATTTTCTAATTCTTCTAACTGTACGCGGTCACTATCAGTCTCAACACAGCTCTTAAATTGAATCAGAAAAGTAATATCACACATTAAATTGATTGTCAAATAACGTGGGTCGGCGATTGAGTCGTCGTTTAATTCCGCGGTATTCCGCGGCTCACCATGTGCATTCAACGGTACATACGTTGCTGTAAGAAATTTAATAGTTATGCAGGAAGTCTTTGCGGGAGGGCAATAATGATGTTAGAATTAAACTTTAGAACTTTATTATATCACAAACCTACCGGCACACAAATAATGGGAACGAAGAACGAAGTTGCTATGGTTGCTACACATCCGCACGCTCCGCCATAAGTCACCGACTGTCCGACACGCGCAAACACGTCACGTCCACAGAACATAAGCACGTCGCACGTTGTCGCAACTCAAGCGACCAATCAAGCGCGCCGAACCGACGTACGCTATTAAGGCTGCGTTCGAAAATATTACCCGGGTACAGACGGGTATACTTCCTTTTCTTTCTAACTCAGTGAGTTAGAAAGAGAAGAGAGTATACTCGTGTGCACTCGGGTGACGTTTTCGAAAGCAGCCTAATACTTCGATTTGGAAAAATGAAAACGGTGATTGGTCACCGCTTTGTCACTTTATTGTGTTATCGTGTAGTCCTGTGTGCAGTATAATAGGAGCCGTAATTAAATGCGGGGTCTACAATAATTCAGCAGAACGACTGCTGAGTTGTCGTCTTTATCAACACACACTACGTTGATTTGTTGGTTCTAAAAGTAAGAACCAATCACATTCAATTGCTACTGAGCGGTTTGATGCAAGTCTCAGAGTCGCAGAAACGGTCGTAAGAAAGAAATTGACCAATTAATATAACAGTTAAGGTGCCTTTTCACGAGCCGCTGAAACTGATTGTTTGAGCGACAAAAATGATCACGTGACAACTTTTGTCGCTGAACTAAACAGCGATAATTTTTGTACATGAAAAGGGTAGCAGGGCGACAGAATTGGAAGTTGAGAGACAGATTTTGCGTCGTTCGTGTAATCAGTTAAAAACAAATTTTGCATTATTTGTGTAACCAGTTATATTAACTTGTATATTACGCGATGGCTTCTAGAAAACAAAAATATCACAATTGGCTACTAAATTGTAATCGTATGATTCAAGAAAGTGAAATAAAATATAACAATGATATTATTTTTGCCATTACTTTGCTGTTGACAAATCAAACTCAAAAAAGATATTATTCTAAAAAAAAGTTTTGGGTTGCACCGCTGTTTCAAAATCGTAACGAGCATGGCTTTTATAAAGCTACCTTACCATATATAAGATTAGAAAGTGCAAGATTTATTAATTATTTTCGCATGTCATCAACACAATTGGAAGATTTGTTACAAATTGTTGCACTAAAACTCCAGAAGCAGACATTTATGAGAGAGCCTGTCAGTGCTGAAGAACGTTTGTGTTTAACTTTAAGGTTTGTTTTATTACATTTTTTAAATAAACAAAAAATATAAAAGCGACATATAGGCTGCGTTCGGGGAGCGCGCTATTAGCGCTATTTGCTTATTCTATCCTTGTTCTACACTTGATGAGCGATAAAGATAGAATGATGCAATAGCGCTAATAGCGCGCTCCCCGAACGCAGCCATAGACAACTGATTATATATGGATAATTTAAAATTTATTACTAACACACTATTGTCTTTCACATATAGATATTTGGCTTCTGGCGACTCAATGATATCGATGTCATATCAATATTTATTAGGATATACAACAATATGCAACATCGTATCTGAAACATGTGAAATACTTTGGAATAGCTTTTCTTAGCAGGTCTTTCCGATCCACTTGCTAATGATTCAGTGCTGATGATTCTTCTATATGCATCATGCAATGACTTGAATTTTGCTTTTGCTTCAGTTTGTGATAGTTTCCTAGAAAATCATTTTATTAATAGATTTATATTTAAGAGTTGCATACTGTTCTTGTAATAATTTTGTTATCGATTGAATATATACTTTGCTTACCATTCAAAGCTTCGGAGACTTCTTTCCACAATTGTGCAGTAGCTTTTCTACTACGAAGTGATAGCTCAATTTGTGGATTCCATAAAGGTTCGCGTGCATGTACTTCAAAAATTAGTTGCTCTTCCAGTTCAAGCAATTTCTGTTTTTCATCGACATTCAATTTCTTTCTTATATTTTTTCTTTTATTTGTTAGTATTGATGATGAGCTTTCTTGAACTGTTAGCTCTTGATTGTCAACTAAACTTCGTCGTAATATACTTCCATCTTCTACAAATTGTAACAAGATAAAATATTATTTTTAAATATTATTTTAAACAGATAATAGATATTAATTTATATTACTTTTACATACCACACACGGGATAAAAATAACAAGTATTCTCATCTATATAATATTCAGTATATCCTTCAAGGCACTCGTGTTTTGTGAAGTTATCTGCATCGCATATAATCTCACATAGTCCACATGTCATGACTAGCACCAATGTCTATAGTATTAAAAATACATTAATTTACACTTCATAGTTATACATATATGTTTAGAAATATTGACATTTTTTCTTTTACGTTTAAAGATATAAATGGCTTTATTATTTTATTTTAAAACAAAATATTCACATAACATATATCTATTACAAGTTATTTCAATCAAGCACAATTGTTTCATTTAAACACTATTATAAAAATAGCTTATTTTATGTATATATACTTACTTCTTCATATGTTCATCTTCCTCGAATGAATTCATCTTTGCATCTTCCACGTATTCTTTAATAATTCTCGGTTCTGTTTGCAATAACGTCTGTATTAACGTGTAAATTATGTTATAAATATGTATTAATATTATAAATAAATATATATTTATATATTATAAATATGTATTACTTATTATTTATGTGTCGTTAACCGTCGAGTAATTTGTGGTTATGTTTTCTTCAGTATACACGATACTATCAACAGTGCATCAGCGTTTGAGCAGTAAATGCTTTGTAGTTGAACTGATTCAAACTACAAAATTGTTGGCGCTGGATTACGAGCGACAAATTTGTCGCTTCAATCGCTTGTTTTAGCGGCACGTGAAATTGCGCCTTTAGAAGCGTTCGACTGTGACTGGTCAATTTCTGTCTTAAGACCGTTCCTGCGACTCTGAGACTTGCGCATTTAATTTGTAGACTCCGTCTAACTCGCTCAAGCATTCGCAAGAAATTTGCATATAAAATTTCTCACAAATAATCACACAATTAATCGTACAAATAATAACCGTGTTAGAATTTATTAGCGCATGTTATAACGTATATAATAATGGTATTTTTATTTTTAAGCCATTATTTTAAATGAATAATTAATGCAAAATAAATATTAAATTAATGTTGAATAAATGTGAAATTAATGTTTTTAAAAATTATTATTGCAAACGAATAATTAATGTGACATAAATATTAAATAAACGTTAAATAAATATTTTTTCTAAATCATTATTTTAAATGATTAAATAATGTAAAATAAATATTAAAATAATGTTGAATAAATGTGAAATAAATGTTTTTTAAAATGATTATTGCAAACGAATAATTAATGTGACATAAATATTAATCAATTAACGTTAAATAAATATTTTTTCTAAATCATTATTTTAAATGAATAAATAATGTAAAATAAATATTAAATTAATGTTGAATAAATGTGAAATAAATGTTTTTAAAAATTATTATTGCAAACAAATAATTAATGTGACATAAATATTAATCAATAAACGTTAAATAAATATTTTTTCGAAATCATTATTTTAAATGAATAATTAATGTAAAATAAATATTAAATAAATGTTGAATAAATGTGAAATAAATGTTTTAAAAAATATTATTGCAAACAAATAATTAATGTGACCTAAATATTAAATAAACGTTAAATAAATATTTTTTCTAAATCAATATTTTAAATTAATAATTAATGTAAAATAAACGTTTAATAAACATTAAATAAATATTATTTGTACAATAAACTGTAACAATGTATAAATACTGAAAAAAAAAATATTTAAAAAACATTTAAAAATATTGTCTGCTGATTGGGTAAGAGATCGTGAGAGTAAGAGAAACGAGGAAACCTGGTGGAAGTCTACCATATCTTTCACTTAAAAAGCTTCCTATATGAGAAAGCCTGAGGTAAAATTATAAAAAAATTATATATTTGAAAAAAAAACGGGCACAGTTGTTACTGTGCCCGTTTTTTATGATTGATCTTGTCCTAGGTTTATAAAAGATGATAAAACCTCTTGTTTACCTATTTAATTACTGTTTCCATAAATAAGTACTTTGTTACTCACTTACCCAAGCAGCAGACAATGTTTTTTAAATGTTTTTTAAATATTTATTTTTCATTAATTATACATTGTACAATTCATTGTAAAAATAATATTTATTTAATGTTTGTTAAATATTTATTTTACATTTATTTATTTGAAATAGTGATTTAGAGAAAATATTTATTTAACGTTTATTTGACGTTTATTTAATATTTCTTTTACATTAATAATTTATTTGCAATAATGATTTAAAAAAACATTTATTTAACGTTTATTCGACATTAATTTAATATTTATTTTACATTAATTATTTATTTGCAATAATAATATGAAAAAAATATTTATTTAATATTTATTTAATATTTATATTTAATATTTACTTCAAATATTATTTTATATTAATTATTTAATTGTAAGAGATGTTTCAATTGAATTTTTCTGTTGTCGTTTTGCTTTATAAATTATGTGCCGTTCCGTAAAAAATTTCCGCGTCATAGGACCCATAAGATTTTTTAACACTTTAAAGATAGGTTGTAGACAAATACATGTAAGAAGGAAGCGTCAGAGTCAGAGGATCGTCACTTGTCCATTCGATCATCAAAGTCAAGCAACGTGGGCGCGGTACTCTACTCGGATGGGTGACCGGCTTAAGAGAGCAGTTTTTTCAGATGGACGCGCGGTTGTACGCACACCCAATATATAAAAAAAAACAGTTAGGAAAGCGGTTTTTAGATAAAGAAGAAGAACGTTCTTTAAACATTTCTTTGTCGAAAAAGTTGTTAAAATAAGCGTTCTTAAACATTAAAAAAATGTTTAATGTTAATAGAACATTTATTTAATGTTAAAAAAACATTTTTTAAGGTTAACAAACGTTTATTTAATATTAAAAACACATTTTTTTAATGTTAAAAAAACGTTTTTTACAATATTAAAATAAATATTTTTTTAATAAGAAAAAAAGGATCTATCCCATTAATTTAAACGTTTTTTAAATATTTTTTTTTCATTACTAAAAATGTTTAATGGATCTCGTTACTTATAAAGTGGTTCTCATTGCCCGGTGCCTGAGGTAATGGGAACTTATTTTGATTTTTAAAAAATGTTTATTTTTTGTTGATTTTGTTAGAATTTAATACTTATGTTATACCAAATTGAAGCTTAATGTTTTTTGAATTTAATTACTAAAAGTTTAAATAAATATTTGGTGTATATAATATTATATATATATATATATATATAGGTATATATATATATATTATATATTTTATATATATATAATATACTAGCTGGTTACCCGGGCTTCGCCCCGGAGGACATATGTAATAAGACACGCAAATAGTCTCTCTCTCTCTCTCTCTCTCTCTCTCTCTCTCTCTCTCTCTCTCTCTCTCTCCCCCTCTCTCTCTCTCTCTCTCTCTCTCCCCCTCTTTCCCTCTCTCCCTCTCTCCCTCCCCGTAAAATTCTATCCCTACTTCATATACAATTTTTTAAGATTCGGTCAATTAATTCCCGAAAAATTGAAAAAATTTCGGTACCGGCTTCCAAAAAGATCGGTAACAAAAAATTATACACTTTATAGCACTCCCCGGAAAATTCTACCCCTGTTTGATCTATAATTCTTTGAGATTTGGTCAATTATTTCCTGAAAAATTAGAAAAATTAAAAAAATCGGTTTCCAAAAAATCGGTAACGAAAAACTACACACTATATAGCACTCTCCGGAAAATTCTACCCCTATTTTATGTGGTTTTAATACAAATTCGGTTTAATAGTTTTTAAGTTAAAAACGCACAAACATACACCACCCGTAAGAATTAAAAAAATTAAAAAAATCAATTTCCAGAAAATCGGTAACGAAAAACTACACACTCTATAGCACTTTCCGGAAAATTCTACCCCTATTTTATATACTTGTGGTAAAAATTCGGTCCAATAGTTTTTAAGTTAAAAACGCACAAACATACACCACCCGTAAGGATTTTATATATTAGTATAGATAGACCGAATTTGTATTAAAACCATATAAAATAGGGGTAGAATTTTCCGGGGAGTGCTATAGAGTGTATAGTTTTTCGTTATCTATTTTCTGGAAACTGATTTTTTAAATTTTTTTAATTTCACCACCCGTAAGAATTAAAAAAATCGGTTTCCAGAAAATAGATAACGAAAAACTACACACTCTATAGCACTTTCCGGAAAATTCTACCCCTATTTTATATACTTGTGGTAAAAATTCGGTCCAATAGTTTTTAAGTTAAAAACCCACAAACATACACCACCCGTAAGGATTTTATATAATAGTATAGATAGATTATATATAAATTATATATAATATATATATATATATATATAATATATATAATATATATATATATAATATTATATAAAAAAACTCATAAACTATCTTTATTGCTTATCCCCGCAGGGTTTGCAAGGCGTTTTTATAAGGAACGTTACCCAAACCTTTACACTACTACCCTTCTCCTCTCACTTTAACCCTTTGGACCAACAGCTTAACGTCTCTTCCGAAAGACGGAGCCCAGTTTTCTCCGCACAAGAGCCTATCTTGCACGGAGGGGCGCAGCTGCCGGAAAAACATTCCATGTTTACATGGCTCTAGTGGACTCGAACCTGGTTCCTCAGATTACGAGTCTGGCGCTCTACCACTAGACACACCACACTGCCGCCCATATATAATATTATATGTAGGGGAGACCGGGGCTAAGCCGACAACGGGGCAAACTTGACACTAGGCTTTTTGCCAATTTAAATCTATCGTAGAAACTTGCCTTTCCTACTGTAAATGCGTCTTTATGTGCCAGTATTATCAACGGAATTTGGTAACATTCTGAGTTATAGTGTAATTTTTAACGCGACATAAGCGTTTTTGATAGTGAAAAGTAATTTTTCTGATCTCTCGAAAATGTCTACTCTTTCATCGAGCTTTACTCTTGCGAATCTACCGGTAAGTGATTTTGATGGGAAATTTGATGCTCTATATGAATCCGATAATCGTTTTTGCATATTTTCAAAATTTTCATGTTTTTGAAGTGACAAAAGTGAAAAACGACGTCCGGGGCAAAGTCAACACCACGCCGTTTCGTCGGCTCCCAGTAACTAACAATGCTTGTCATGCAGCCGTATGGCTCATGACAAATGTATGCGCACGTCCGATCGCGAGTTTACCTGCATTAATTGTTTTTCAGACATGAGTTTAGATGAAGATAATTGAAAGTTCAACAATTTTTGTTCTTATTATTTCAAATGATTGTTCTAGCTACTTTATTCCAAATTTTTGTACTTTTTAAATACACAATAAACAATGTATTTTCATTTTCAGACAGTAAAAAATAAGTTCCAGATCAAATTGTGTCGATCAGACAAAGTGTTGAGTTTGCCCCGGCGGGGTGTCGAGTTTGCCCCGGCATTTTTCAATTCGAAAATTTGTCTTCGCGTCACTTTTCTTTTCCTGGCGGCAAAACAAAGCGACGTACAGCAAAACTTCCTGAATCAATTTTGTACCTGAAGAAACACTCTTTAAATATGTACCATTGAATTTGCCTAAAAATTTTAATTAAATATTAAAAATTGCCTTTGAAAAAATAGTGTCGGCTTAGCCCCGGTCTCCCCTATACATCAAATATTTATTTGAACTTTTAGTAATTAAATAATTACTATAATTAAATAAAGATTACAAGCAATTCTTATATGTAATGTTTAGAGCAGGATAGGGGAATTGGCACTAGTTAAAAAAAATATTATATATATATGTATATAATATATGTATATGTATATACATATATATAATATTTTTTTTAACTGGTGCCAATTTTCCTATCCTGCTCTAAACATTACATATAAGAATTGCTTGTAACCTTTAATTACAATTTTTTTATCTGTAAAAGCATACCTGTAATATCGACAAGCTTTCAACATATTCTCTTGGCAAAATGTGATTGACCGCTGCTAAGCCTTGTCCAAGCTTTATATATATTCCACCGTTCTGCAAGCATCCCTGAACGATTCGATCGGCGGACCTTCGATGAATTTCTGATTCTGTATAACCTATTACAGGGGCAATCAAATAATCCATAGATATCGTTAAACCGATCCTCATTGATCTTGTAAATCTAATCAAACTTCCTACAACGCTCTTTACATTTCTTTTTCTTCTTGAAGGCAAAAGAGAATAACTAACGCCTAATAATGCCACTCCTGCAACAATTCACAAAATTATACACGATAATAATCATTTATCCATTTTTTATTGTTAATGGTTAATTAATATTTACGGAAATATAAGAAATAAATCAGATAAAATAAAATAAAATAAAATATACGGGAAAAATGTTCCACGTCAAGTGGACAAGTATCTGGGCAAAATTTATTAATTTGAAATAAGACGTTTAAGGGCTCAAAATTTTCGTTTTTATGTATTTTAAGAGTTTAAGTGTAGTTTAAGAAGAAAACGTGGCTTTTTGAAAAATTCAAAATAATTGCTCCAATATGGTGGCTGGAGTAGATGAAAAACTTACGTCTGTGAAGTTGGTCTCCCTTTTTCAAAATTCGAAAAAATGTATTAGAGTTCTGGATGCTTCAGCGAGAGTTCTAGAGTTCTCTATTGATTTTAGAAAGAGTTCCGTCATTTAAAGTGACGAAAACGCCATTTAAAAAATGGGGGGCTAACTTTACAGCGCCCCCATTTTCAAAAAAATAAATTTTTTATGGTAGTTCCGGAAAGATTTCGATGAGTTCTTAGAGTTCTCTATAGGTTTTAGTAAGAGTTCCGTTCGAATAACCCCAAAAATCTATGATAAAGTAAACAAAAAATTTCCCTATTAAAAAAAAATCAATTTTTTATAGTAGATTCAGAAAGATTTCTGAATCTTTCTGAATAAAAAAATTTTGCCCACGATACTTGTTCCATTTGACGTGGAACGTTCCATACACACACACACCCGCACGCACGCACACACGCACGCACGCATATATATATATATATATATATATATATATATACCCACATACAGAATATAATATCTACCCATACAGCACAAAATATTTTCAAAAAATGTTTCTATAAAAATATTGCAAGAAACATTTTAAAATGGTTTTAGAAATATTTAAAAATGGTTTAAAAACCTTTTGTGATTTTTAAGAATATTTTAAGACTCTTTTAAAAATATTTATAAAAATGTTTTTTTTTATCACCCAGACAATAAAAAAAACTCCGTAAACTATTATTTTATTGCGTATCCCCGTAGGGTTTGCAATCTAGTATCCTTGTGGCGTTTTTTTTTTGCAGGGACGTACCCAACCCTATCCAACTACCATTACCATCTTCTTTTCTTAACCCTTTTGGACCAACGGCTTAACGTTTCTTCCGAAAAACGGAGCCCAGTTTACCATCTAGGGATACTGTATCCATTTGGATCTATCCGCCAGATGGGGGGGGGGGGGGGCAGCGTTTTGCTGAGAAAAATTCTCATCGGCCTAGCGGGATTCGAACCCGGTTCTCCGGATTACGAATCTGGCGCTCTACCCACTAGACCAGCCGTCTCCCCTATCACCCAGACAATATTTTCTTAAATATTTGAAATATATTTTTGAAATATTAATTCAAATCTACATACTTACTGTTTTATAATCTCGTTCCAAAATATTAAAAAAATATTTTTAATTTATTATTAACTTTATAATCCTTTTTCAAATATTTTTGAAATATTATGAAATATTCTTTATTAAGAAAGATGCATGGTAGCGCATCTTTCCGTGCTAGTTTGCAACGACGCCGCTAGGCGACACATAATAATAAGACTAACTCGTAAGTAAATGTCAGTTGAGGGCTAATATAAGCAGGCCTCCGGCGAGGCAAAATCATGACATCCGCGAGACATATCTTTGCCAGCAATACAACACAAAGCTCACCCAACATTGCTGCGATGATACAGATATAGATACGTACAAAATAATATTTTCCAAATTAAGATGTAAAAATGTATATTTTCCAAATATTAAAAAAATCTTTTAAACGTGAAATAATTATTGCTGATTGGGTTAAACACATTTTATTTTTCGAAGTAATATTTCTAAAAGATAAGTCAAAGAATCTACGCTCGTCAGAAGCAAGAGCTAATAATATATTACGGCCTGTATTACGAGCGGTTTTTAGGTATTATTAAAGAAATTAACAATAACCGTGAGAATCAATTTAATTGTTAAAGCCAACGTTTCGTTCTAATTCTTTGTAAATTCTAAAAGATTTTACAAATATTATTGACTCTATTTATTTGCAATATTTTAAAAATATTTTTAAAAATATTTTTCTGACATGATCTGGCGGACATAGGAACATTTAAAAAATATTTTTGTGAATTATTTTAATCTTCCTAAAAAATATTTAAGAAGTATTTTAAAAATATTTTGTGCTGTATGGGTAATATATATCTAATGGATATCCCCAATGTATATCCATGATATCTACGAGATATCCATTAGACATCTAGTAGATATCCAGTGGATATCCATAGGGATATCTATTGGACATTCACTGGATATTTTTATAAATAACTATTGTGTGCACGTCTAGTGGATATTGATTAGATATTTGCATAGATATTTATTCGATATTTTTTATTTTTATATATGTCCATTATATACAAATAAAACATAAAACACATAAACGTTGAATCAACATCTCAAAAATATTATTTCTCTAGATTTAAAAGAGGAGCCGGGTCTGAAGACCCACGATTTTGCTTCGCCGGGGACCTGTTTATATTCGCTTCCAACTTACGAGTTGGTCTTACCATTATGCGCCGCTTAGAGGCATCGTTACGAACTAGTAAATATCTGTGGAAGACATGTGGTAGATACTTGGTGGACATGGATATGTAGATAACACGTGGATATCTAATGGATATCTTTGATACACAGTTGAAAATGTTGGTAATTCTACAGTTTAGCTACACCAGCACAGAAATCGATGAAATTAGGCTTATTCGACGCGTTTTTGCACGAAACGAAAGAATTTGGCAGAAAAAAGTGTCGCTCTGCTCCGCGACGCGAGATATTAATCGTTAAAGTTGACAGGAATCAGGTTATGATTCCTGTCATACCGACGACATGTAGCAACACTGAACATGCCCGGCGGCCACATGCGAATGCTCAGTGGCCGCATGCGCATGCAAAAGTGCGCCAATTTGAAACTAGTGTGCAAAATAAGAACTAGAATAAAACAAATGAAGCGCGCTAAAATCATACGTGAAGTCGCAGGCACGTGCAATAATGTTAGGCTTGTTAGAATTTTCGCATCTAACTTATAATAAAATAGAATTAATAGATTTTTTAATTCAGCATGGCGTATTAGCAAATACAATTAAGTGTAGTCAGTGCGGAAACGATATAAACATAAATAAAGATACATTAACATATCGATGTGGAAGACGATATTACATAAAAAATATACATAAAAAACGTGTCTGCAAACAGTGCAATTTTTACAAAAGTGCGAAAACTGGTACTTGGTTCCACAAAAGTCATCTAGACATTGCTACTATTTGCAAAATAGAGTAGCATGTTTTTTGATGTTCCGACATCCGCGTCACGATGACACAATGGATGAAACTGGCGTAGCGTCAGCCACGATTATAGATTGGTTCAATTTTTGCCGAGAGGTAATTATGTCTTAATTTATCTTAATAATTGTACTGTATAGTAAAGAAAAATATATAATAATTAATGTCGAAAACTAAATGTTAATATTATTTTTTTACTTGCAGGTCTGTGTGTTCTGGGCAGATAAACATAGTGTAAAGCTTGGTGGCCCAGGACGCACAGTTGAAATCGATGAAGCAAAAATTGGAAAGCGCAAATACAATCGTGGCCGACTTGTAAAAGGTAATTGGATTTTTGGAGGATACGAGCGAGATTCGAAGAAGATCTTCATCGTTCCAGTCGAGGATCGGACAGAAAAGACACTCCTGGCGTGCATCAAGGAATGGATTCTGCCAGGAACCACGATCGTGTCAGATTGTTGGAAGTCTTACAATTGTTTAAGCAATGAAGACTTTCAACATCTGACAGTGAACCATTCCTACAATTTTGTCGATCTTGAGAGTGGTAAAAATGTTTAATATATATATAGATAGCTAATTATATTATTAATGTTGCACTGTATTCCAATACATTTTTTCAATTTACAGATGCACACACTCAATATATAGAGCGCGTTTGGAGAGAGGTTCGGGGAAATATTTCAAGATACGGAACTAAATCCGAGCACTTTCTTGGATATTTGTCCTAATATCTTTTCAAACGCGCCTATAAACGACTGGAACGTATCGAAGCCTTTTTCGAGATCATCGCGGAAATGTATCCTCCAATGTCCACTACCGAGGACCAGCCAGTATCATCCGATCCGGGACCAAGTACAGCACCTTAAAAACATGTTTATCGCACTTTTTGGAGACACGTTTTTTATGTATATATTTAATGTAATATCGTCTTCTACATCGATATGTTAATGTATCTTTATTAATGTTTATATCGTTATCGCACTGACTACACTTAATTGTATTTGCTAATACTCCATGCTGAATTAAAAAATCTATTAATTCTATTTTATTAGAATAATAAATCACTTACATATCACTTACAATTAGCTTTCAATGATGAACATATCTTATATAACATATCAAAGTACATGCGTGGGCGGGGGGGGGGGGGGCTGTTTATACACGCATGTGTATATAGTACACATGTGTATAAACAGTACACAAATAATCAAGCGTCTTGATTCAAGCAGTTAGGTATCACGCTGGGAGTTTTGTTTAGTTTTATTATGCCCCTCCCCCGCCTATTTGTGTGCTGTTTATACACATGTATTATACACATGTGTATAAACAGTACACAAATAGGCGGGGGAGGGCCTTCTCACTGATTTTAGGACACGCCTTCGGCGTATAGATTAGTGACGCGCTTTAAAAGTATTTAAGTGTTTAAAGCGCGTCAACTAACCTATGTAGGTTAGTGACGCGCTTTAAAAGTATTTACCCACACAGCACAGGTAGATCCTGAAAATGTACTCAGCATATCACAAGCGTAGATTGTGTATATCCTGTTGATATTCGAAATACGTCTATGATATTTTGAGAACGTACTGAGGATGTTCTAATGTCTGCCCTAAAAGCTTACTCAGTATATACTGAAAATATTTCTTGGTATATTGTGAGTATATTAAAAAAATATTTTGATCACATTACCAGTATCTACTAGAAAATATTTTTCTTGTTAACAAACCAAATAAATAACTTTGTTGCGTTAATGCAAACAAATTTTTGAATTTTTCTCTCTGTCGACTCTTACCGAAGAAAGTTTAATGCCCTGCAAAGCAGGTATAAACGAAGGCCCCGGATGAGGAGCACACTTCGTAAACAAAAAGGGTTATGTCAGAGGCCCCGCTAGTGAGCACGTCCTTCTTCTTCTTCTCTTTTATTGGCTCCTGCCGCTTTTCAGCGGACAATACGGCCAGATTTGCCACTGTTTGTTAACAAAGTCTGAATCACTGTTAGCGTAGCGAAGTCTAAATGGAAATTACTGGGAGTCTGAGTGGAAATCAATGCAGACAGTAACAGTCGCAATACTTAAAAAAAATTTTCCTTCCGGACGAAACACGTCCGAACTGGTCCGCGCACGTTGAGTATATGGTGAGCACGTCCTGACTGGCAAACTTGAGAACGCTGGAGAAACCCTGCCGAGCTGCCCTAGATATAGGAGTCGATGTTGAATCTTAATTACGCGAAAGGATACTGGCGATGCGCCGCGTAGCGGGCGCGAGCCGAACTCTCCTGCCGCGCGAGCCCGCGCTGCCGCCCGCGTGATAAATTTCGAATATTGTTAAAATATCAGTAAAATAATATACTATTCTGATAAATTTAGCATATCCTGAAAATATTCGATAAATAGACCGAATATTACTGATAAATTTCGAATATTCTTAAAATATCAGTAAAATAATATACTGCAAAATATATTATAGAGATATTATCAGTATATCTTGTACATCTACTCTATAGTATATTGAGTATTAATTCAGTATATACGAATGATATCATGTGCTGTGTGGGTAAGTGTTTAAAGCGCGTCAACTAACCTATATAGGTTAGTGACGCGCTTTAAAAGTATTTAAGTGTTTAAAGCGCGTCAACTAACCTATGTAGGTTAGTGACGCGCTTTAAAAGTATTTAAGTGTTTAAAGCGCGTCACTAACCTACATAGGTTAGTTGACGCGCTTTAAACACTTAAATAAATACTTTTAAAACGCGTCACTAACCTACATAGGTTAGTTGACGCGCTTTAAACACTTAAATACTTTTAAAGCGCGTCACTAATCTATACGCCGAAGGCGTATCCTAAAATCAGTGAGAAGGCCCTCCCCCGCCTATTTGTGTACTGTTTATACACATGTGTATAATAGTACACGTGTATAAACAGTACATAATAAAACCCCCCCGCATAATAAAACTAAACAAAACTCCCAGCGTGATACCTAACTGCTTGAATGAAGACGCTTGATTATTCTGCATGATTGACCAGTCATCATATTTAAAATTGGCGCACTTTTGCATGCGCGTGCGGCCACTGAGCATGCGCATGTGGCCGCAGATCATGTTCAGTGTTGCTACATGTCGTCGGTATGACAGGAATCATAACCTGATTCCTGTCAACTTTAACGATTAATATCTCGCGTCGCGGGGCAGAGCGACACTTTTTTCTGCCAGATTCTTTCGTTTCGTGCAAAAACGCGTCGAATAAGCCTAATTTCATCGATTTCTGTGCTGATGTAGCTAAACTGAAGAATTACTATTTTATGTACAACAAACATCTGTATAATGTTAAATAAAGATGAAAATAATATTTTTTAAACAAAACTATATTATTTTTATGTTAATCTTACAATTACATATATTGTGTTATTTTAACATTTAATTTACTTAAATATGAATTTAACACAAAGAAATCAGATAACATAATCAAAATTAGTTAAGTTAACACATAAATATGTTACATTTTTAACATAAAAATTTTAACAAAGACCTTTTTTAACAAAAATACACAAACTTTTTTACTGTGTAGATATTTTGTGGACATAGATATGTGGATAACACGTGGATATCTAATGGATATCTTTGATAGATATTTTGTGGACATGCATATGTGGATAACGCGTGGATATCTAATGGATATCTTTGACAGATATTTTGTGGATATGGATATGTGGATAACATGTGAATATCTAATGGATATTTTTGACAGATATTTTATGGACATGTATATGTGAATAACGTGTGGATATCTAATGGATATCCCTGCTGGTTATTTGAGAGATATGGATATTTTTACATTTATTGGATATCTATTAGATATCTGCGATAGATATGGACGTCATATGGATATGTATAGATATCAACGATATCTATTAGATGGATATCTATTAGATATTTTGTTCTGTATGGGTTATGTATATATATATATATATAATATAAAATTAATAAGATATACACAGGGTTTGGCAAAAGTACGGAAACCCCTAAATTTTACGAAAACTATGCATTTTCGAAAACAATTTAGACAAAAGTTGTAGGGTGTCAAGTAACACATTGCATAGCAATATTAGTATGACTTTGAAGAGTGTTGCCAAGGTTACGTAAAGATTACTTTGAAATTTTTAATTCAAAACCCCAATTTTTGATTACATATTCTTATAGCTTATCTCAAGAGCTTTTCGAAACACTATAATAAAGTATTTTTTTTATTATGTACTTTTCAAGTTATGTTTGAAAGTTATACAGTATCGCTGGCATTAGCATTACCCAAAAATAATAGTCAAGAGGAGTTAAATCGAGGTGGCCAATCTTCTCCTCCCTCATTTTGGTTCCTTCTTCCTATCCTATGGGAAGCTCCTTCTTACAGGGTCCAATGGGAGCCCCCAGTGACCCAACCTTCTTCCCCCTCCCCTCGCGCTGGCCCTCACCCACTGGATCGACACTCCGAGAGTGTATAAAACGCAAGCGTCAGGGTATACAGTGTTCTTTTCTCGCGCATAATCGCGAGTAGAGTGAAACGTCCAGAATAGAGCGCTCTCTGCTTCTGCCGAAGACTTTTGTTTTTTTAATTCGCAAATTAATAAATTAAAAATTAACATTTGACTAAAAATGGCTAACGAATTATCGGAGCGTGAAAGAATCGCTATCCTAATGATGGGCTGATGGGGTGATAATGAACAATCGTTCACTAATATCGTTCGATTATTTATATAACACGTATCCGAATCGTCAAATTAATAACTCCACTGTTTTGAAAATAATATGACGTTTTCAAGAAACTGATGGTAGCGTAAAAAGTCGCTTTAGGTCAGGCAAGGAGGAGAGGATTAGCCACCTCGGTCACCAGATCTAACTCGTTTTGATCACCTTTGGAGCTACCTGAAGAGTAAGGTTTACGAAACAAAACCTGAAATTATTCAAGAATTGAGGCAGCGAATAAGAAATGAAGCAGCCTTGATATCTGCTGAATCAAATCGTACACTGAGAGCCGAAAAACAGTAATAATCACTGTACTTTTGCTCACTCTTAACTTTTAGTCTTTCTTATAGTAACCATTACGCACTACTACAGTAAACATTCTCCCAGTAATCAGTACGGATTTTACAGTAATCATTACGATAAAGACTAGTAATGATTCTGGTGCAATATTTTAACGAAAAAAAAAAAAAGAATTTTTTTCTTTTTTATTTTCAAATAATTCTTATTTTTTTAAAAATATTTTTATAGTTTAATTTGTATTCGTGGTTTTGCATATATTCTATTTTATTAATTGAAATTACGGTAAATATACCGAATAGGGGAGCCCGTTCCGATGATCTTGACCTTGACATATGTTGTCAAGGTCATGACCCTGAACAACATTCCAAAAGTTTTACCTCCATCAAGTTAGCCCCCCCACCATCGCAAAAAAATCCGCACCTATTAAAAAATTTAGTGCTATTTATGTGCTAATTTGTTGCTCTAGTCCGGATTTTGTTGCTCAAGCCGTTAAGTAGGAAATGGCGATCGAAATGGGTGGGGCCAGCTTGTCGTCAAGCTGGCCCCCCCCCATAATAAAAAACCTATATAGAGTGCTCAAATCCAAAAAATCAATACACTAGAATTTGTTGCTTTTTTGTTGCTCCAAGATAGTGAAAACATTTTTGAAATATAACGTTTTTTAGAAAATACGTATATCCGAATACTTAACAGACAGCACTATACTGACTACGTCTTAAACAACGTTATATTTCCAAAATGTTTTTACGCTATCTGTGCGCGAGCGGAAAAAGGAATCGGAGCAGAGGCGCGTGAGAAGGGCTTAATGCAGAGTTATTGTCTTTAGTTTGTAGTATTTACACTGTCTTTTAATATACTAAGCTATTTACAATTATTTACAGAGTCCGCGAGTCACGAATTTAAGTACTTCGCTGAAACGATCTCTATTCCGCGAGCCACGGTTCGCACCGTCACGAATTTAAGTACTTCGCTGAAACGATCTCTAATTCCGCGAGCCACGGGACGCACCGACGTCGGAGACTTTACGCGAGCCACGAAAGTCCTTCTCTAATCGTTCAATATACAAGATATAGCGTTCTGCTTGATTTACGAATACTGTCGGATTAGAATCGAGTGCGGCGTCGCGCGCGGAGGTCCGGGATTTTATACTAGCGCATCACGCAAATTCCGGATCCCCGGCAACGAGCCGAAAAATTTGTTGAGCCAATCGGCCGCCGACTTACCAAATTTGCGTTCGATTTGAACTCGGCCGATTTCGGAGTCGGCAACCGATCAGCTGTTTTCGCTGAAGTATCTCGCTCCGTCCCGGGTGTTTACTTCGCGTACCGAGGCCCAGAGACAAAGGAAGAGAGCCAGCAGTGCCAGCACACGCAGAAAAAGGGAGACAGTTTTTCTGCCTCTTGCGCGAAGTTTCCGAGAATAACGTCGGTTATCTATATATATAAGTACCGTTGTCTGTATGTATGTATGTCTGACCGCGAACTACTCATTCGTTAGTGGACCGAATTTTTACCAAAAGTATATGAAATAGGGGTAGAATTTCCCGGGGAGTGCCATAAAGTGTATAGTTTTTCGTTACCGATTTTCTGGAAACCGGTTTTTTTAATTTTTTCAATTTTTCGGGGAATAATTGACCGAATCTCATTCGTTAGTGGACCGAATTTTTACCAAAAGTATATGAAATAGGGGTAGAATTTTCCGGGGAGTGCCATGATGTGTATAGTTTTTTGTTGCCGATTTTCTGGAAACCGGTTTTTCTAATTTTTCTAATTTTTCGGGAAATAATTGACCGAATCTCAAAGAATTATAGATCAAACAGGGGTAGAATTTTCCGGGGAGTGCTATAAAGTGTATAATTTTTCGTTACCGATCTTTTTGGAAGCCGGTACTGAAATTTTTTCAATTTTTCGGGAATTAATTGACCGAATCTCAAAGAATTGTATATGAAGTAGGGGTAGAATTTCTCGGGAAATGCTATAAAGTGTATAATTTTTCGTTACCGATTTTTTTGGAAACCGGTTCAGAAATTTTTCCAATTTTTCGGTTAAAAAATTTTATTAATTTTTACCAAAAGTGTATGAAATAGGGGTAGACTTTTCCGGGGAGTGCCATGATGTGTATAGTTTTTTGTTATCGCTTTTCTGGAAACCGGTTTTGCTTCCTCATAGAGGAAGCTTTGTTTTCATAAATTTTGCATATAAATCTTTGATTGCGTATAAAGTTGGGTCTAATCAACCAAATTTAAATGAATTATATATGAAATAGGGGTAGAAGAAACCAAAGAAAAGAATGGTTTTGAGTTTTTGATGCTAATATGTTCAGAGTGTTCTAAAACGTCGAAATATTGCATTAAAAAAATGTCCGTATGTGTGTGTGTGTGTGTGTGTGTGTGTGTGTGTGCGTGTGCGTGTGCGTGTGCGTGTGCGTGTGCGTGTGCGTGTGCGTGTGCGTGTGCGTGTGCGTGTGCGTGTGCGTGTGCGTGTGCGTGTGCGTGTGCGTGTGCGTGTGCGTGTGCGTGTGCGTGTGCGTGTGCGTGTGCGTGTGCGTGTGCGTGTGCGTGTGCGTGTGCGTGTGCGTGTGCGTGTGCGTGTGCGTGTGCGTGTGCGTGTGCGTGTGCGTGTGTGTGTGTGTGTGTGTGTGTGTGTGTGTGTGTGTGTGTGTGTGTGTGTGTGTGTGTGTGTGTGCGGATTTGATGTCCGTGGTTGCTCTAACTGCATTGATATATCAAGCTATTTTTTTTTTAAATCGATAGAGTATCATTCAAAGAAGGTTGGTATTGAATTTGGCAATAATCGGTAAAGGGATTCTTTTTTAAAAAAAATTTGAATTTTTTTAGAAATGCCCGTGGTTGCTCTAACTTTTGCAAATTTTGAAATATTGGGCTATTTCTAATTTTATTATATTCTTCAGTCTTCTCTACCCCTATTTTATATATAATTCTTTAAGATTTGGTCCGGGGAGCGCCATGATGTGTATAGTTTTTGGTTACCGATTTTCTGGAAACCGGTTTTTCTAATTTTTCCAATTTTTCGGGAAATAATTGATTGAATCTCAAAGAATTATATATGAAGTAGGAGTAGAATTTCCCGGGGAGTGCTATAAAGTGTATAATTTTTTGTTATCGATCTTTTTGGAAACCGGTTCCGAATGACCGAATCTCAAAGAATTGTATATAAAGTAGAGGTATAGAATTTTCCGGGGAGTACGGGGAGAGGAAAAAAGAAGAAGCAAATACTTTTCATCGCCGCGAATAAAAGCGTCCACCCGTTGAGTGATTCGGGGATGGTATAATTTAGGCAATCCGGGGACTGCCATAAAGTGTATAATTTTTGTTACCGATTTTTTGGAAACCGGTTCCGAAATTTTTTCAATTTTTCAATAATTGACCGAATCTTAAAGAATCATATATGAAATAGAGGTAGAAAGAACTAAAGAATGTAATAGAATTAGAAAAATTGCTAATAGTAAAGGGGTTTTTGATTTCTGTAAAAAAAAAAAAATGTACGTGATTGCTCCAATTTCCGCAAACTTTCAGATATCAAGCTGAATTTTTTTTTATGGATAATTTTTATGGATAATTTTTATGGATAATTTTTTGTTACCGATTTTTTGGAAACCGGTTTGGAAATTATTCAAATTTCGAGAAATAATAAGTATTAATTGACCGATTTTCTTGAAAACAGTGCCAAAAGTCTTTTAATTTTTGAAGGATAAGTTTTATTTTTTATTATAATGGATAATTTTTTATTAATGGATCAATTTTCTTGAAACCAGTGCCAAAATTTTTCTAATTTTTTGTTGATGATCTTGATAAAGCTGGTACCAAAAGATTACTAATTTTAAGGGGATGGCTACTATGGGGTTGAAAATTGAAGGTTTCATGGGGTTCTATTGGTGCTCCTAATTAATGAGTGAGTTTGGGGAGAGGGAAATAGATTTTTCGCCCGCGCTTCGCGCGGGCTCAAAATCTAGTAAGACAATAACTCTGCATTAAGCCCTTCTCACGCGCCTCTGCTCCGATTCCTTTCTCCGCTCGCGCACAGATAGCGTAAAAACATTTTGGAAATATAACGTTGTTTAAGACGTAGTCAGTATAGTGTTGTCTGTTAAGTATTCGGATATACGTATTTTCTAAAAAACGTTATATTTCAAAAATGTTTATAAAATATGCGATAATAATTATAAGCAACTAATATAAATTATTATTTTTTATTCATATTAATTTAATGAAGCACTAAAAAAGTATGAAATAAATTTTTTTTTTTAAATAGAACCGACTTCAAAAAAGCTCTAAAAAGTATTTAAAAAATTAAAAAAAAATTGAAAAAAGTTTTAAAGAGTATGAAATAATACTTTTAAGAATCTTTTTCAATTTTTTGAAATCGGTGCAAAATTAATAATACTTTTAAAAATTCCTTTCAATTTTTGAAGTCGGCGCCAAATTAATTTTGTAATTATTAACCCTTGGCTGGCACACTTCACCAGAATCACATAGCTGGCACACTGGGGCCGTTTCAGACCTTACCACTAAAATGCTTGCTGCGAGGAAGCTATTGATTTCTTTTACTTAAAAAAATTTCAAGATAGTCTTCAAATTTGTTTTAACAAATGTCATAGGTTATTTTGATAAAATGTAATATTAAGTATGAAAAAAATTGGAGAACGTAAAGAAAACGAAAAACGACTGTTTTCACTCAAAACTTCATAACTCTTATATTTTAACTCTTCCATTTTTTAGTACCATTTTCGTACAATAGGGGTACTATAGGGCTTAAATTAGAGCTGAACGAGGCTGGGGCGTTTAATACCCCACAGTGCCTGCTAAGGGTTAATTTGGCGCCGACTTCAAACAATTAAAAAAGAATCTTAAAAGTATTATTAATTTTGTGCCGACTTCAAAAAATTGAAAGGGATTCTTAAAAGTATTATTTCATACTTTTTAAAGCTTTTTTCAATTTTTTTTTAAATTTTTTAAATACTTTTTAGAGCTTTTTTGTTTAATATAAGGAATGCGGAACATTTTTTAATTTTTATCAGGAACTGTAGAACAGAAGAGTGCTATAAGAACACTTACAAGGGAACTACCACAACTGTCCGGCTCCGATTTGAATTTCCTTTAAGTATGTTGTTAAACACCAAAATCCAACAGACACGTATTTTTTTATAGGGGCCCTAATTCATCTTTAGGGGGTGAAACACCCCTTCGAAAAAATCGGTTTTTCTCTTTCGGGCCGAATATCTCCGAAACTATACGAGATAGAAAACTTTTCCAAAATGGAAATTAAATGGCTTCAAAAGTACTTTGAAATAATGACAAAATAATTTTTTTATTTCTTTTATTTTTAAATATACCCCCGCCACCAATACATTTTTTTCAAAATTTTAAAAATTTTTTATCACCAAATAAGAGGTTATTTTTTTTACAAATTCAACCATATATGATAAAGTTATGTTACGATAAACCATTTTCAAGAATTAATTACAAACGCCTCCGTATATACGCTATCCATGCTCATCCGTACTATGTGCGTAAGTAATTATTGTCGAAACAATAAGATATATAAAAAATGTTGTAAGTAAAATTTTTATAGTTTTCTATATGCTTTATAATTGTATATATGTATATAATATATATTTAGGTTTTCTAAAAATGTAATAATTTTTAAAATACTCTCAGCCTTGTTATTATTTCTTTGACATTTACGTTTTTCTATAAATAAAGATTATAGACAATTTTATTCAAAATTCATTCACTTACAATAAAATTATTTTATAAAATTGAATCTTTGAGAAATGAGCAAAAAAATCACTATATATCTATGTCGCAGCGCTACACTTTGTATTTTTCACTCATTATACACATTACAATAATGATATTCGACGAAAAAATGTTTCAAACATAATGAATTCTTGCACCAAGAACATCTTACTGCAGCTATATTATCACAACCTTCGATATCACATGTTGTTGAACAGTCATACAAACTAAATTGTACTGGATTTTCAAATTCTTCTGGTCTTTCGTTCGTATAACCACTTTTAAACCACGAATATTTAAATAAGTTGTGATATCGTGGGGATGACAATTGATTATGTATCAGAGATTGCAATTTTATTATATTATTTCGTTCATGCAAATTTATATTACTTTCCAATAGAGAGGTAGTGGGGAGACGTACACGGAAAACCCAATTTGCAATGAAAGATGATGCATAGATTACTGGGTAAATGTTAATGGTTATGCACCGTAAGATAGCGTGGTGATCACTGTCGTCTTTTATGCGCATGCATTATACTTTTCGATACCTCACGCGCATCTTCATTTCTGAAATGTGCACCACTTTTTCTGGTGCAAGCGTAGTAGCGTTGTAGGTTATGTTGTAGGTTATGGTATCGAGAACTCTAGCACTGTGCACCACAAAATCTGGTGCAGACGTAACAAAAACCTATTCGTGTGTTCCGAAATAACGCAACCCAGTAAGCACTGTACAGTTGAACGCATATGTATACAAATAAATAGTGCTGATCGACATATACATAGTGCTCGAATGATATATTACAGCTACCTCAATTTCTAGCATCAAGTTTGATAGTGAGTTCGGTTTTCCGTGTAGTGGACGAGTTGGCCCGGAGTGGAGAGGAGTAAGAAAAGGGTTTTGAGAGAAGGTAAAGAGTAAGGGAAGATGAAGTAGGGTGGCGGAGCTTGTTAAGGAGGTTCGGAGGAAGCCGTGAAAGTGGAGGAGAAGTCGAGGACAGCGTGGTTGAAGAGTAGTGATGAGAGAAAGTAAGGGAACGCTTGAGAGGTTAGGATGAGAAGCAGGAAGATAAAGGGGCCAGGTTACACGATGAGGAAGCTGAGCGAGTTGGCAGCATGGAGTTTCGATCGAGCGATCGATCGACCTGTCGCGAGACAGAGGGATTGTCGATGGTGGCGCGGCAGGTGCGAAACGGAGCAGGGAGTCATCGAGACGGGTCGATGGATCGAACGATCGAAGGGGCCGGCCATATAGACAGGTGATAGAAGGAGAAGGAGAGAAAGCGACGAGGAAGGGAGTAGATTAAGGGTGAAGATGGACGAGGATAAATTGGTGGATACGAGGAGGGTAAGAGAGAGAGAGGAGAAGGAAAGGAGAAAGGAGAGGAGAGAGGAGAAATGTAGGAGTTTGAAGGGGACGGAGGAGAGTCTGTTCGGAAGGGTTAAAGGTAAAGGCGGAGGTGAAAGAGGTAAGCGAGGAGAGAGGAGAAATGGAGGAGTTAGAAGGGGACGGAGGAGGACGAGATTACGGAAAGGATGGAGGAGAGTCTGTTTGGAAGGGTTAAAGGTAAAGGCGGAGGTGAAAGAGAGTGAAGGTGGAATAAGGAGACGGAAAGAAAAGGAGACGGAATAAGGAGTGGAAAGAGACGGAAGGAAAAGGGAAGAGCAGTGGCAGAAAGGAAGGAAGTAAAGAGGTGACTGAAGCAAGGGAGGCGGAAGGAGACGGCCGGATGGAAGACCAAGAGAGGGGAAATGAAATATAAGGTCGCAAGGGAAGATGATGTTATAACACAGTTTATTTTCAGAGAGAAGGTGGAATAAGGAGTGAAGGCGGCGAGCGAGAGGAGGGAGAGAGACGGAAGGAAAGGGGAAGAGCATTGGCAGAAAGAAGGGTAGCAAAGAGGTGGTTGAAGTAAGGGAGGCGGAAGGAGATAGACGGATGGAAGACGAAGGGAGGTGAAATGAAATGTAAGTTCGCAAAGGAGGGGAAAGGAATTGTAAGGTCGTGTGGAGAAGGAGATCACGAGAAGGATGAAGGAGAAACGGACGAGGACGAAGTTCAGGGGAAGAAAGGAGGAGAGAAGGTAGAATAAAATAGAGGGGTGTGGTGAGCGTGAGGAGGGTGAGAGACGGAGGGAAAGGAGAGCAGTGGTGGATAGGAGGAAAGCGGAGAGGTGGCTGAGGGAAACGGACGAGGACAGGGAACAGTGGAGACAGGAAGGAGGAAGGCGAAGGTACGTGGAACCGGAGGAAGCAGAAGAAGATAAACAGAGGGATGAAGGAAGAGGGGGGAGGGAGAGGGAAATAGAATGAATTATAAGGTCGCATATGGCCAGGGCGTGTAAGGGAGTGATTTGTAAGAGGTTTGGGTACGTTCCTCATTAAAAAAAAACGCCTTGTAAACCCTACGGGGATACACAATAAATCTACGTATTACTTTCCAATAGTAAAACAGTATCTGAAAACCTTTTAGCAAAATTTTTCCAAATTCTAAATCCATAAACATCTAACGGTTGTATTTTTCCTGTAGTGCCTTTTGGTATTATCATAGTAGTAATATATTTTCCTGGAGGTGTTAAATCCGAAATAATATTAGGGCAATGCCCAGTCCAGGAATCGATAAGAAGAACGCTACTAGAACCAATGTTTGGAAAATAAGCTTCTTCTAACCACATTTTAAAATGATCTGTAAGAAATATAAATGTTAATTTAATAGCTCTTTTATAACTCTTATTAGATTGTTAAATAAAATATAAAATAGTTATAAACGGAAGTATATACCTGATGTCAGTTTACCAGATTTTGATGCTTTTACAATAACATTTCTTGGTTTAAACAAGTTTTCTTCTACTCTTGGTCCAAATCTACCAGTAACTTCTTTTAATACAATAAATAAAGGTGACAGCAATTTGCCATTACAGGATATTATTGGTTGTATCGTGTATGAATGGGTTGTTGACGATACAGATTGCACGACACGTTCTACTGTCTTTACTCCTTGGTTATCCAATGATCTGCCAGAATGAATTTCCAATTGGAAACCACTTTGATCTGAATTATAAATATTTTCAGATCCAAACTGTTCAATAAGAGGTTTTACTGTTTCCAGAAAATCATTAGCTGTTTTTTGCAAATCAACAGAATCTTCCAATGTTTTTCTAGTGACAAACTTCGTAACTTTTCTTGAAACAATTCGGTGAGACTTTTTGAATCTTGCTATCCAACTGGGAGATGCTTTAAATATAGGATTTAAATTTCCTATTTCTTTTTGAGCTTGTAAAGCCCATCTTTTTAGATCAATATTATGAACCATAAATCCTGATTCAACAGCTGTAGTAAATTTATCATGTGTAACTTGGGAGATGTAAGATAATTTATCTGTACGACTTCCGCCTGATTCTATTTGTTCTTCCCATCGCCTTAACTGGCGTTCAGATGAAACTCTTTTAAAATGGTGTTGCACTAATTTTAGAGAACGATTCTTTTTCTTGCCGTCATTTCTTGCATTAGTGTCCCAATTTCGCCAATACTCAACAGCTCGTCTTTTATAAAAACTGTCAAAATTTTCATTATCATTTAAACATTGAGGATGAGAATTTAAATTATCTTCACTCCATGCTTCGTCGCCATCTTCAATTATTTCAAAAGTATGTAATTTATAAGGTTCTTGATAACCGAGATATTTTTCTTCCGTTACTTTCAACCCATTATAATGAAAAATGCCATCCAGCAATAATTTTTGTATGTTTTCTTTTAATTCTACTTCTGCTTCAGTTACTGGCGTTTCTGTTACATATATTGAATTTATTGACACCAATAAAAGTCTAACAACATTAAGCGGATTGATAATCATTTCCAAAGATGTTAAACTTTGTTTTCTATTATATAAAAACGGTTTTACACATTGCACAGATATGATTATAACAATAAGACTGTACTGACTGTGAATATAAGACTGCTACATGAAACTATTTATACTGTCCACTTATCTTGAATGTACACGTAAACTTATATCTTATCTTATCATACGGTATATAATTCATTTTAAAAATATTATACTTATCTCAAAAGTACATTGGATTGCTAAAAAATGTCATTTTTTAAAAATGTGTGATGTCACGATTCTGATATGAGAAACGTGTGATATGTCACGATTCTGATAAGAGATATCTCATAATTGAAGATGACGAAGAAGCACGGAGTGATAGATAATTTAAATTCTCATCCTCAACGTTTAAATAATAATGCAGATTTTGACAGTTCTTATAAAAGACGAGCTGTTGAGTATTGGCGAAATTGGGGCACTAATGAAAGAAATGACGGCGAGAAAAAGAATCGTTCTCTAATAGTAATACAAAATAAATTAGAAGTTTCATCTGAACGTCAGTTAAGGCGATGAGAAGAACGATTACAATGAGGTAGAAGTCGTATTGAGGGTATTTTAAAAATTATTACATTTTTAGAAAACCTAAATATATATTATATACATATATACAATTATAAAGCATATAGAAAACTATAAAAATTTTACTTACAACATTTTTTATATATCTTATTGTTTCGACAATAATTACTTACGCACATAGTACGGATGAGCATGGATAGCGTATATACGGAGGCGTTTGTAATTAATTCTTGAAAATGGTTTATCGTAACATAACTTTATCATATATGGTTGAATTCGTAAAAAAATAACCTCTTATTTGGTGATAAAAAATTTTTAAAATTTTGAAAAAAATGTATTGGTGGCGGGGGTATATTTAAAAATAAAAGAAATAAAAAAATTATTTTGTCATTATTTCAAAGTACTTTTGAAGCCATTTAATTTCCATTTTGGAAAAGTTTTCTATCTCGTATAGTTTCGGAGATATTCGGCCCGAAAGAGAAAAACCGATTTTTTCGAAGGGGTGTTTCACCCCCTAAAGATGAATTAGGGCCCCTATAAAAAAATACGTGTCTGTTGGATTTTTGTGTTTAACAACATACTTAAAGGAAATTCAAATCGGAGCCGGACAGTTGTGGTAGTTCCCTTGTTAGTATTTTTTTGAAATTCGTAGAGTGTTGTGCCAACTTCACAGACCCCAGTTATTTTGAGTATTGAAAGGCATAAACGACTATGTATGTAGAAATAGTACCTACATGTATGAACGAAGGAAAGTTATTTAAAGCAGTGAATTGTTAATATATTGAACAGTCTTTTTGTTAAAACGAGTTAAAAAGTTACTCATGTAAATGCATTATGAAATTTTGCGTTGTGATATTCACTGAGTAAGATTATTTTGGTGACTGAATACTTGTACGAATAAATAGTTACTAACAGTAGTAATGTCCTTCATATATACCAAGAGTGTTCAGAGTGTTTACAAAATTTCACAAACAATCAAATACGTAGTATATGCTCTGCTTTAACGGGATAGAAGTACACATGAGGGGCTGCCGCCCCTCTCCCGCAGGCAGGGGTGGGTAGGGGTGGACCTCGGTTTACGTAGATGGACAGCATTGTACTCTTTACGCAAAACAAAGTTCACCCTACCCCACTTCACCCCTGCATTCAGGGCGAAACGAGGTCTATCATTGTACGGTTCAGGTTTGCAACTTTCAACGCGAAGAGAGGTACACCCCCACTTACCCCTACCTGCGGGAGAGGGGCGGCAGCTCCTCTCCCGCCTACATGTGTACTGTCTATACACACATATCAGCATATTATTTCCCTTAGTATGCCTTTCAATATTCAAAATAACTGCTATATTTTTCAAACTTTTTTGTTAATAACTTTTTAACAAATAACGAGCGACGGCTAAAACCTTTGGAATGTTATTCAGGGTCATGACCTTCACAACATATGTCAAGGTCAAGGTCATCGGGGCGGGCTCCCCTATTCGGTATATTTACCAAAAAATTAATGTAATTAATTTAATTCTTTTTAAATTTATGATTTACACGATGTAAACAAATTATTAAATTGTATACTTTGGGCTATTAAAGAATTAATTTAGACAAAATGTAAATTAATATTCTATAAGTATAACTTATAATTTTTTCGTATATAGCAGGAATATAAAGTATTCCTACAAAAGAAATTGCAATTCAATAATTCGCAAAATAATTAATTTTATTTATTTTAAGTACAGTTCTCTCCTAAGCCGGGAAAATGAGGGATGGTTTTCTTGCGAAGGGGTTGTAGTTCAATAATCGAAATGCACGTATTTTAAGAGCTTATTCTTAGAATTTATACGCTGTACGAATTATATCCGCGATACGATATATTTTAATTTATTATATAAATTAATTTTTCTCAATATTTTTCTCTTGAGTTGCATCAATTAAAGAGTTGTTGAGGGATTAAGGGGGTGAGGTAAAAAATCGAAACTATATCACTTTGAAAGCTCATAAATAGCTCCTAATTCTGCCGCAAAGATCGATTCAATATCTCTATTTTTAAGTAGTGGGGGGAGTCAACGTTGACTCAGCCCACAAAAAATATTAAATTCCTACCCAGTGGACGAGCTCAAAATTTTTAATTTGCAGAATATAAAAGCTCATAAATAGCTTGTAATTTTGCGCTAATTGTTTTTTTAAATTTCTGCAAGGTGGGGGGCCAGCTCAACAGAGGTACTTCCGATAAGTTGAAATTTTTGTCGTTATCGCTATCGTTATCGCTGTCGTTTAGTATGGTGCAGGTGGCTTTAGTCATTAAAAACAGAAGGGGTGACTTCTCAGTCTTTATTTGTTCCGCAACCAATCATCACACATCCACACCCACACTTTCACACACACCCACCCACCCACACACACGCACACACAGAGTTGTAAATCTGACCGTGCAACTTCCACGCGGTATACCTTGTATAATTCTGATGCTGCACGCAGAAAATTTTTCTCGAAAATACAAGTATACACGAACAAAGTAAATACCATACTAATCTTGCACGGCTAGGATATAGTCATAATATGCAAAAGATTTCAAGAAAGTATAGGAAATTTAGAGAGCAAAGAATAAAACTATACGCAGAAGTAAATATTTCCATCAAGTATGGAACTTTCGAGAGCGCGTTTTCAGAAAATCCGTTTGTTAATTTAAAGACGGATGATTCAATTATGTCTTGTCCGATTATATATTATCCGATTGTAATATATTTTATCCCGAATATGGCTGATGGACAAAAAACGAGACGTCTGTTGCAGTCATGGCAAAAACATAAGTTGCCGTTATAGGCTGTGGCGGTCAGCTGTCCGCCACAAGCGAACTTGAGAACGCTGAAGAAACCCTGCCGAGCTGCCCTAGATATAGGGGTCGATGTTGAATCTTAATCACGCGAGAGTATACCGGCGATGCGCCGCGTAGCGGGCGCGAGCCGAACCCTCTCGCCGCGCGAGTTCGCGTTGCCGCTCGCGCCGCGCGCCTTCCGTCGTCCACGATCGTGTTTACTATCGCATTTCTATGAAGAACATAGACTATTGCCAGATACGCAACGAATATTTCTATACAGCTAACAGTAGGTACCACCCTAGATTATATTTTTTCTTATACTATCTTAAGAAACAACGCGCAATTCAAGCTACAACGTCGAATATACACATATTAGTACGGGACTTTTTTTACCACAAAGTAAGTGTTTATTCCGCTTTTTTTACTTTTCTCATATTTTCTTGTTAGTATGGCAAATTTATTTACCTTTAGGTTACAAGATGTATCTGATCAAACTATTACTTTTCTATTGTCATATATGTTAATTTCCGGTTGAATACGCGTATATCCTACCGGTGCGATGCAAATCTAGTAAATTTTATTATGAGTATTCTACATTATTCGAAAAAAATTTTCTGCGTGTGGCGATACTATAACTTTCAAGCTCCATAACTTGAAAAGTTATATTTAATAAAAAAAATTATAGTGTTTTCAAAAGCTCTCGAGGTAAGCTACAAGAATCTGTCATAAAAAATTGGGGTTTTTATTTAAAAATTTTAAGGTAATCTTTACATAACCTTGACAACACTCTTCAAGGTCATAGTAGTATTGGATGAGTATTACTATGTAATGCGTTACTTGAAACTTTACTTTTGTGTGAAACATTTTTTTCGAAAATGCATAGTTTTCGTAAAATTTAGGGGGTTTCCATATATTGGCAAACCGTGTAAGTAGGGAAGACCGGGGCAAACTCGACACGATTTTTTCAAAG
Organism: Temnothorax nylanderi; assembly: GCF_030848795.1. NCBI lineage: Eukaryota > Metazoa > Arthropoda > Insecta > Hymenoptera > Formicidae > Temnothorax > Temnothorax nylanderi. The sequence goes on from NW_027250059.1 coordinate 46,298, forward strand.
GCAATTTTCAACAATTAATTAAAATTTTCAAGCAAATTTAATAGTACACATTTAAAGAGTGTTCCTTCAGGTACAAAATTGCTTAAGGAAGTTTTACTGTACGTCGCTTAGTTTTGCCCCCAGGGAAAAGAAAGTGACGCGAAGACAAATTTCAAATTGAAAAATGCCGGGGTAAACTCGACACTTTGCCTGATCGACACAATTTGATCTGGAACTTATTTTTTATTGTCTGAAACTAAAAATACATTGTTTATCGTGTATTTAGAAAGTACAAAAATGCGGAATTAAGTAAAACAATTATTGAAAATAATGAGAACAAAAATTGTTGAACTTTTAATTATTTTCATCTAAACTCATGTCTAAAAAACAATTTAGGCAAGTAAATTCGCAATCTGACGTGCGCACACATTTGTCATGGGCCATATAGCTGCATGACAAGCATCGTTTGTTATTGGGAGCCGATGAAACGGCGTGGTGTCGACTTTGCCCCAAACGTCGTTTTTCACTTTTGTCATTCCAAAAACATAAAAATTTGAAAATATGCAAAAACTATTATCGGATTCGTATAGAGCATCGAATTTTTCATCAAAATCACATACCGGTAGATTCGCAAGAGTAAAGCTCGATGAAAGAGTATTCAAGAGATCAGAAAAATTAGATTTCACCATCAAAACGCTTATGTCACGCTAAAAATTACACCATAACTCAGAATGTCACCAAATTCTGTTAATAATACTGGCACATAAAGACGCATTTATAGTAGGAAAGGCAAGTTTCTACGATAGATTTAAATTGGCAAAAAGCCTAGTGTCAAGTTTGCCCCGGTGTCGAGTTTGCCCCAGTCTCCCCTATATATAAGTAAAAATAGATTTCAGTAAA